>NC_134695.1:40518122-40653122 GCF_050947455.1 Rhinoderma darwinii
GTCCAAAATTCTGTGCTGATTAATTTCTTAATATATCTTTATAAGGATTTTAGTTCTGTTTTTCTGATACAAAGCTCCAATTCTCTTGCATAGAACTTAACTGCTTTCAGTTGCCACTAGGTGAGATCTTAATCTTACTGCATTCTGTTTTATTATTTAATTAAATGTATGTTTTTAAAGCTATGTCTATGCAGGGGATTTGGATCTCAGAATCAGAAAAGCAATGCTCTGTCCACTATAAAAATAGCTTAAGAAATTAATCGGCACAGAATTTTTCACCTTTTTGGAAAAAATAAATAAAGCAAAACAGCTTTTTTTTCTAGAAATGTGGCATTAAAAAGAATCTGTCACTAGTTTAGTAATGCCCAATCTCCTAGCTAATCTAATAGGCACTGTCACCAACTGTTACCCCACAGTGTGAGAGACTGAAGCTGGATGGAAGGGGAATCACTTTAAGTAGTGATATCTAAGGCTGTGGTTCTGGCGGCATGCAAAAGAGGAGATCTTTCATATGGCACCAGGATCGCAGTTCTAGCTGTGAAACAACCGGAGGAATCACCAGTTGAAAACACAGTCGGGAATGGAAGCTGTATACTATATGATCAGGCTGTGTTGCTGGGCTGGGAAGAGGAGAACTGTATGGCAATATTTGGGCAGCATCATACAGAAAACATTACACCGCCCAGAGTGAAGAGTAACCTCCCATTTGGCAAGTTTAGCCAAATTAGCATATTTAGAATAATGCTCATAACTTTACAAATGCTAAACGTTAAAAAAAAAATGTATGCCCATTTGTAGTATTTGCATTGTCCTACACCAAATCCGAATCCAGGATCATGATGCAATTTTGCAATTCACTAACCCATACAGCTCCTAGTCTGTATGCAAAGCATAACCGATATCTTTTAGACTTAAAATTTGAATTTATTGGAAAAGAACTGGATTAAAATATACGCAATGCTTTACTTTATAGATATTTCTAATTATTTTTCCAATAAATTAAAGGGTAACCCATGTAAGTGCCATTATATTTTTGTATATGCCGAAACCTGAAGTATTGCACCCCACTCTGATTATTGCAGTTTGATATGAAACTAGCGTGCTGACTTTTTCTTCGTTCGTGGAGCTCCTTCCCTTGGCAGAACTTTTGCCCAACTATGATCTTTGACTCCCATGAATGGAAGTAAAATGAAAATCCCAATAGCTACCACAAAAAGTGTGGTCATATAGGTTTTAATTTTTTTTAGCCACTCAATTCCAAACCTAGCTAATATATTTTGTACAATCATTATTATTTGTTTTAGCCAAAACTGGGATTGGATCAAGAAAAAAAAAAAAAAGTAATTCCTTTATTACTTTTATTTGTGGTCTACTCATATTTAAAAAATAAAAAAAAAGAAGAAACTAACAACTATGGAGACACTCAAAATACCTATGGTTCTATAAGGAATCAAAATGTTACCATACAGACCCCGTGCATATGTGTGTGTCAGTATATATCCAAATGTTTATAGTTGTATATATATTTAAATTGTAAACAGATATAGTATTGCTTTAAAAAAGTAGCATATGGTCCAGAGAGAAAGAGTTCCAATTTATCAAGACAACCCTTCAACTCAAGTCTAATTTTCATGTGACTAATAACTCCACCAAATTATCTGATATTTGGATAGTTCTAGGGAAATCATGACAATATAATTGAGAAACCTAAAAACACAAGCAGAAGATAATATTGAAGATTTACTGTTCAGAATGAGTCAGAACTCTCACAAATTGCAGTAAAAAAGTATAGTGTATGGCTTGTGCTAAATTTATTATGTGTTTTATAAGCCTAGCAAGTTGCACCAAATGTATCATGCCGTTTCATTTTATTTTTGCCATATAGTAAAATGATGCATCTTACAACCATACTAATAATTCTCAACTATTGATTTTAAACTGACTGCAGACAATGCACCATTTTCTGATATTTTGTAATAATAAATGTGTATCAGTTTCTGTCTATGGAGCTTCTATTTTTTTTCCAGCACAAACAAAAAACTCAATGTCCTTTAGCAAAGTCAATTCCGAAGCAGCGGGTATTTGTGTCAGCTATGTTAACAATTTCTTTCAGACAGTATATGATTCAAGATCAATTTATTTTTCCCCTTGCTTTTCAATGTAAAATTTCATTAACTGTAAATGTCAGTCCCCTTCTTTATCATTCACTAATGTCATAAAAATCCCTACTGTTTGCTTTGTTAAAGGCCGTCCTGTGCATTGACTTTTTCTTTATTTGTATTTTACTATCAAAAAATGTTTTATTTTAAATAACATCCTGTCTGAAATGGGATTTAAATAACAGAACAAGGTTTAGCTATTACCATAAATGTAGAAAGTGCTTTGCAAGTAATAAAATGGATCATAGATTCGAGATAATTCAAACTGAAATGTTGTGTGCAGTTTCTAGATTAGATTACATTAATGCAGTTCATTTAAAATGCTTTAAAGGCCATAAGATTTATGGCAAAGAAATCTGTATCATAACTTAAAATAAATAGACTCAGACATTTGTTTATAATGTCCATTCTCAATGTATGCATTGCTGCATTTTACCCGGTAATGGAATTTTCTTTTATATCTAGAGAACTAGGCAAGGACAAATATGATCATGTTAATTTTAGCATCAGATAATAAACTGGAAAATATTAATATTCCTAAATTAAAACTTAGGCCTCATGCAAATGGCCGTAGTACGAATCCGTGTCGTAGGGATCCGTTACACTGCACTCATAGAAATCTATACTGTACCTTAATGAGCCTTTGGTTTCATATAGGGGCTCACAAAGTTTTTTCTTACAGATTTATATGCATTGTATGTTCCAATGTATGCCATAAAATGCAGAAATGTGTTATACATCATCTTGGAGCATTGATCCCGGGGGAGAATACAGTGCGTCATGGAGGCACCATAACTACTGTACCAAACTCATGTTCCGCCATACAGGTTTTGCAGTGTTCATAAAGTCTTAATGTAATGTATAATAAATTTGAGTATATATCCACAACTAATTTGGGAAGGGTATGTGCCAGCTTGAGACTTTAGCTTTCTTTGTTTACTAACTAAACTGGGTGGAAATTTACGGCAGAATTTTTTTGTATATATTTCTCATCCAATTTCTATCTGTCATCATCAGTTGGATTCAATTTTTTTTTGTTCATAATACCCCTTCCTTATCATTCCCCAAACCGGGAAGTATCTGCTTTCTGAGGAGAAAAAAAAAAAGAGGGCTGGAAAATGGCGAGACATCTATTTCTTGTATGGATCAAAACAAGCAAATGGGATCCGTAAAGGCCTACATTAAACTGGGTGATTATTGTTCCAATATTTAAAATATATAATCTGTAATTGGGCCATCTGTATCCTGAATTCATAATTCTAAACTGCTGGGCGATATTCACTATTCAGCTCACAGGTAGTAGTACTGTGTTAGGCCTAATTCACACGACCGCGATCGGTCCGTGATTTACGGTCCGCATGTTGGCTGCATTTCCTGGACCAAACACAGTGCAGGGAGTCGGGCTCCTAGCAATATAATTATGTATGACGCCAGGTGCCCCTGCCTCCCTGTGGAACTACTGTCCCGTGCTGAAAACAAGATTGCAGTACGGGACAGTCTTCCCGTAGCGAGGCAGTGACTCCTGGCATCGTATATAACTATGATGCTAGTAGCGTTCCTCCCTGCATTGTGTTCGGTCCGGGAAATACTGCCGACATGCGGACCGTATATCACGGACCGAACCCGGTCGTGTGAATTAGGCCATGAAGTGTCAATTGAGGGAGTTACTAAAGAGAGAGGTAAATCGGCTAATATTCTCCTTAACATACTTCTCATTTTTAATTTTAGACCCCAGAATGGCAAAAGGGTATATATAGAGTGAAATTGTGCCCACTAGTTTAAAAATATTAGGAAATGTTACATAAGTTCTAATTTCAGCCAACATCTAATTGTATAAGCTCATGCCTGAATACTTTTAATAGGAATGAAGTATTATCTTTAAAAATAAACTGTGATGCTTTGTGATCTCCTCCAACTTAATTGTAGAGGTGTTACCATTCATTATAACCCTGCCCTGTGATGATAATCAGATGACTGCTGCCCCTGCCACAGTGTACGCCGCAAATGCCAATAAGTCCTGTCTATAAATCAGGAAGTGTCAGCCGAACATAAGGACCAATGTAAAAATGACAATATTTCAGGATTGAAAACACCAAAAATGTTATAAAAAAAATTCTAATTAAATAAGTCAATTTTTTGGGAATAGATTCTCTTTTCATATATCTCTCAATTTAAACCCTGTAAATTCATTAACCAGATAATAAAGAGAAAAATCATGCACCATGATATTTGGCAGGGATCAAGGTACGAAACAGCTCTAAAAACAGTACAAGGTTGGACAACTGCATCGCCAATGTGAAGAATTAAATAGAATTTGAGCTAAATTTGCATAAAAATGATGAAACACATTGGAGGAAATATATCAAAATTGGTGCAAAGGAAAAGTGGAATAGTTGCCGATGGCAACCAATTAGGTTGCTGCTTTCATTTTCCAAAAAGCCTCTGAAAAATGAGAGGTGGAATCTGATTGGTTGCCATGGGCAAGCATTCCACTTGTTCTTTACACCAGTTTTGATACGTCTCCTCCATTGTGTGACTGGAAAACGGATGTGAATGTGTTGAATGTGTAAGATGCCGTCAGAATCTTAGGTTTATAGAAATTATAAATAGTGACTGTCACACGTCAGTACGCAGTTTCTGGAACCTTTACGATGGACTCCTCCAGTAGTCTTAAAGGGGTTTTCCGGAACCAATTAACTAATTTCTATTTCACTGCACATATTAAAATAATGTCATTTGTAATATACTTAAGTTTTTTTTTCATTTTCTAACACCCGATTCCAGCGCCGGTCACGTGATGCGTCTCCAGCAGCAAAATCTTTACTTCCGGCACTAGCCCATCAATATTCTTTGACTTCCGTTTTCCGGCCTGCTCAATGTACGGGAACGTCATTCCTGACGTCACTGCACACTGAGAGAGGAGGTGGAACGGATACTATTTCTCCGGCGTCTGAGCATGCGTGGTTGCTCTCATAGCGTGTATGACAGGCCTTGCTCCCGGCGCATGGCATGCTGGGAGAAAAGCGATGCATGCTGGGAGCGGACCGGAAGCTGTCATAGGAGGCATGTAAACAGAGCGCGGAATGTAAAGACAGAACGTTTACAGGACGGAAAGAAACAGAAAACTTCTAAAAGATATTAAGGTGCGACTATTAAGAAAGTTTTTTTTTAGATCTCGGAAAACCCCTTTAACAGTTAAAAATGCCTTATTGATTTTTACATGGCATAGTAAGCACAAAGCTTTCATAGTAGTCTAGACTCTGAGCTCAGTAATCTCTCAATCTAAGAATAATATTATGTTAAACAGGACTAGTATTTCAACAACACTGGCAGGCGTCAATTCCATGTATTGCAGTTTACCGGCTATATGTATCTGTGCATGGAATTGGCTCCATTAACCTAGCCTGTGTTTTTTCTTAACAAGAATCGTTTATTTCAAAACTACATTTGAATACAATATATAGTACTTTGTAGGGTAGGATGCTAGCAATTACATTGTCCACCTACACCATATGTCCAATTTTATTCATAAGGCTACAGAATAAATATTGTTAAAGTTAAATTGCGCAATAGGATTTTTTACGCCTCATAGTCATGTGCAATGAGCCTGTATAGCAGTACACAGAATCCCTATGGCTTTGTAATAAGGAGCCATCGCCATGCCTTTGTATGTCATTGTATGCAGGTGCAGTCACTAGCAGCAGATTTTGTATTTGTATTTGTATTTTGTTCCATACACTTGAATGGAACTTGCAGAAATCCATGCACCTCCTGCAGGAACAACTCCATTCAGGTAAAAGGAAATGATTTTCAGAAATTTCTGCAACAAAGTCTGTTGTGTGTGAATCTACCGTTAGGCCAGGTTCCCACGGGTCAGATACGCTGTGTAAAAATCATGCTTCGTGTCCGACCTGAAACCCACAGTACATTTCGTCCAAAAATCTCACATTGTGGTGTTGTTTTTCAAACTGAATTTCCGCTGCGGAAGAAAGCGCTCATACTTACCCCATCCGTCTTCTCGGCGCGTAGTCCGGCCTCCTACGATGAAGTTGCAGGCTATGTGGTCACATGGGATGAATCGTTATCGCAGGAGACCAGACTGCAGGAATAAGAAGAGCGTTCTGGGTAAGTCTGATTTTTTTACTTTCCGGAGTTGCGATTTTTGCGGAAAAGTCACAACACTTGGCTTTCTGTTGCGGGTTTTGCACCCCCATTGAATTCAATGGGGAATACCTGCAACAAACAATCAAGAAAAACGCAGCATAAATTGACATGCTGCAGACTTCAATTCCGCACCGCAGGTCAATTTATTCAAGTTTTTTTTCGCAGCGTGGGCATGAGATTTTCTAAATCTCATCCACTTTACTGCTACTGTAAATTCTGCGGAATTTCCGCGCACAATTCCATTGCGGAAATTCCGCAGGGTTTACGCTATGTGGGAACCCGGCCTTATTGAGATATTCTGCCCTTGAAGCAATGCTCCTAAGAGAGAATACATTAATATATGTCATTCCATAGGATATGCCACAAATTTTGAGATGTATCCGACAGATATCAACGTGATATGAATGTCTTTATCAGAGGTTTATGGAGGTGCAGTATGGGCCCATAGACTTCTATGGATGCCATTCACACTGTGCTGTTAAATCGTGCTTTGTGCTGTGATTTTTGCGTAATTGTGGCAAACCGTGCTTTGACCGCACTGTGTGAACAGACCCTTACCAAAAGAAACTTTCAGAATTATGGATGAATGGTAAAATTTCCACCAAAAATATTAGAATGATTATATATTCTTTACCACTAATGGAAGGAATCATCTGTTATGAAAGTCACGTATTGATATATAATTTGTTGCGTACTCTTGAGTGATTTGTCATTTTGCAGTGTTTTAATTAATGATTTCATCCTCTATTTCACAGTAAAATTTCCCACCATCATCAATTAAGATCTAACTTATCTAACACTTTCTTGACCCGGGGTGTTTTGGACCTTCATGGACCTTTCTAAAGGTGAATTTTTAATTTTGTTTCTAAGTCTACCCCCAAAAAAATTGGTGGGACACTAAGGGCATGACCACACGTAGCGGAATTGCTCTGGAAATCCACAGCGTACACGTTTTTCCATTGCCTTCCACAGCTTTGTGGTTGGGTTCGTTTACATGTTGCGGACAATTCCGCTGCGTAGCATAGGCTGCGGAGCGGACTTTGGTGTCCGCAGCATACAATGGTTGGTGCGGACGTGTAGCGGACTTGTTGCGAACTCATTGCAGAATTTCTCCTTTGACTTCAATGGAGTTTCAAAATTCTGCAATGAAGTCCGCAGATATTATGTAGATGATATGTGTGCTGTGGAGCGTATTGGTTTTACTAACATGACATTTCTTCATTCTGGCTGGACCTATGTATTTCTAGGTCTACAGCCAGACTGAGGAAGTCAATGGGGCTCCCGTAATTACGGGTGACTACGTGTGTGCACCCATAATTACGGGTGACTACGTGTGTGCACCCGTAATTACGGGAGCGTTGCTAGGCGACGTCAGTAAATAGTCACTGTCCAGGGTGCTGAAAGAGTTAAGCGATCGGCAGTAACTGTTTCTGCACCCTGGACAGTGACTACCGATCACAATATACATCAACCTGTAAAAAAAATAGAAGTTCATACTTACCGAGAACTCCCTGCTTCTTCCTCCAGTCCGGCTTCCCAGGATGACATTTCAGTCTAAGTGACGGCTGCAGCGGTCACATGGACTGCCGCGTCATCCAGGGAGGTCGGGCTGGATGCCGAAAGAGGGACGCGTCACCAAGACAACGGCCGGGTAAGTATGAAATTCTTTTACTTTCACTAGGGAAAGTGCTGTCCCTTCTCTCTATCCTGCACTGATAGAGAGAAGGGAAGCCCTCTTCCCCTCAATACGCAACGGCTAGTCCGCATCAATTTAATGCCCATTTTGGGCAGAGCCGTAACAGAATCTGCAACGCAGATTCTGTGCGGCATTGATGCAGACAGTGGCGGAAGAAATCCGCCACGTCTGGGCATGCCCTTAGTGCTTTCTTATTATTTAAAAATGGTGCAGATATTAATTCATTTAGTTTTTTTGTTTTTTTATAAAAAAACTTTTAGAAACAGTAAAAAAATATATAGTTTTTCCTCATGCTAAATTTTGAGGTAGATCCTTATTATTTAAATCCTCTAATTCTCTGGGGCATATGTGTACATTGTGTAACGTATGACGTTGATATAGCACCTAGAAGAAAAACCCTATTTTAGCTCTAAATGTATCTGACACCCTTAGATGTACATGCAGCAGCTGTATATGGATGATAATCATTCAAGTACAGACATTTTCTAGGAAAAGCGCAAAAGTATATAGTCAGGGTATAACAGACTAAAATTGATGGCTGGGGGGTAACTATTAGTATATTCTGCTTGACAGGAATGCATTCTTGTCATGCAGGATATGTAAAATTTCTGGGGGTGGCTTTGAAGGGGTGTGCACTTTTTTTGCGAGAGGGGCTTTTTTATTTTTTTAACTTTTTTAATTTGTTGTAAAAAAAATATATATTTTAATTATTTATTTTCTAAAATTGACTATATTTATTTTTTACTATGGGAGTCTCAGATTAGCTGTGAACACTTGATCTATGTATTCAGTGCTGTTCCCAAATACAGATCACTGAAAACCAAACTAATTGTAACAGCCCATTAGATCACTGTTACCAGTAATCCCACTGTTACCAGTAATCTGTATACATAGACATCGAGTGAAGGCGCAGATCACGTTTTCTCGGCATATCTACAAGCCCCTCTGCACAGGGTATCCCAGTGATATCATTGCTGACGTCCCGACTTTCCCTAGCAAACGTCCAAATGCAAAATCAGCAGCTTCTGCTTGGGACAGGGAACTGAATATTTCAGTTCCGTGTCACAGCACCGGATCAGGTTGTCTGTGTGGCAGCCTATTCCTCCCGGCGGCAAGATGTGCAGAAGCATACAGTGCCATCAAACTCTGCATGTAAATTAACGTGCTGCAGGCACATGTCTATTATTTTAAGTGTTATGGGCGGAAAGGGGTTAATGAGCTATATTAAAGCATCACCAAGCCTGAAATAAGAAATAATTTATCTGGATACAAATCTTAAAGAACTTACACATCTGCAAATAAATTCTACTGAAATTGTCATACTTAGTGGAATTTATTTGCAGATGTGTAGGTTCTTAATAATTTATATTAGGCTGACTTTTAAGTAGGTGTGTCCTTATGATTAATGAAGAGGGAGGGTTTTTTTAAGACGAAAGATGTTACATTTCTAAGCTTTTTAAGTCTATATTTATAGTCATTTTCTACGAGTCATTAGGGCGGGACAGGGGATCCTACATTCCGAACCTGCATCTATTAGCCAGGAGATTAGCTGGAAAGAGCATCTCTCTCTAGGGGACCTGGCACCCCCATGCATTCTTAGGACAACCCATTGATTTCAATGGGCACTTGTAAAGTTTAAATTCCCAGAAGATATTGAACACTTGCTGTCAGGTTCCCTCAAAGATTACAGCATATCGCTTTGGGGTCCCAGCAATAGGACAACCTGGGATCTGATTATCTAACAAAAAAGGATTATAAGCGGACCAGCCCTTTAAGCTATGTCACTTTGTAATAAGTTCTCATTATGACAACCTTCCCCTCTTTTGATAGAATAAAGGTGCCCTACCCAACATCTATATTTTATTGATGGCATTTGGAGAGCTGAATCGGGTTATTAGATAATAGTTATATAATAAATTGCTTTGAATACATTTATCAAATATATATGTTAAGGCTTACCACCGCTGCCTGCCTTCACATATTGAGAAATTACTGTTTTCTCTTGAATAACAGTCACATGGATTGCTTACTCATTTTTAATGGTAATCCTTCTCTCTGTTTTATATCCCATGTTTTATCTTTCAAATGCACTGGTTCTTCATCTTTTATTCTTGCATCTTACCTAAGAAAAAAATATTAAGGATTTATACATTTTCATTTGAAACTAAAATGTTGAAGTCTGAATATTAAGGATATGCCAATTGTGCTGAGCTGTAGTACCAGGCATGGCCACACATAGGGAAGTGTCAATGTGCCTAAATCAATATTGAAGGGTCCATGGCACCCTAATATATATCCCTGGTAAATCTCTTTAACTTCCTTAACGTTAAAATTGTTTGCATAGCCAATTCAAAAAGTGATCCCACCTAAAACTTTGTGTCATGGTTAGTACAGTTGAAAATGTAGATTTTTAGTTAGTACTGATATCGATGATGTATTATCTGTACCAAAAACATCCATCATTTTGTACAGTTTTATTAAAATGGCCCACATTGCAGTTGCCCCACAGGAGTTGTGGTCTATCCTAGGTCTGGGATCACAGTAATAATCCTTGGGCTCATATAGAGTTGCCTCTCTTTACCCCTAAATAACATACATAGTATACCACCTAGTTGGGTCGAAGACATTTAAAAGAATTAAATAATATTTAGGGGCCATTGAAAAAAATGCATTGCAACGGTTGTATCAACAGGACAACCTCTTTCAATATGACACATAAATGTCATAAAAGGGAGGGGGTGCCACTGGTAAGGGGACCCCTCCCCCCTCTATTAGCCAGAGCAGTAAGCTGCTAACAAAGTGCTGCCCTTGCTGTGGCAGAGCTGGCCAGTATATTTACTACATGGTTGGCCATTCATTTACTAAAGCATGTATGGTCATTTGCAGCTTTCCCAGCAACAACAACCAATCGACAGTGGTTTCTGAAGCCACAATGGGGTTGTCTTGATAAGATAAGCATCTCTGTAAAGGCCCTTTCACAAGGTCCAATGATCGGGCAAACGATTGTTCATTGTCCTGTGTAAACAGGGCAACGATCAGCCGATAAACGAGCAAACTCTCGTTCATCAACTAATTGTATCGTTTATGCAACACAAAATATTATCATTGTCAGCAGCACCTCTCCCCGTATAAACAGAGAGATGTGCTGCCGACATGATGGAAATGCATGGGGACGAGCAAATGTAATAACGATCCCCGTCCCCATACATTACTGATCATAGCTCCTTGTGAAAGGAGCAAACGAGCGCCGATCAATAAGCAGTCTCGTTGATCAGCATTTGTTTATGCGGCCCATATTGGTCGGTGTAAAAGAACCTTAACGTACATTCATCTGTATATATGTTACAAAGCTGTCAAGAGAATATTTCCATTTACTTTATCTTGTACGTACAGATGTAGCCATCTTTAACTTGATTCTGATCATTTGCTGCAGCGTGATATACACAACATAAGCCATTGAAAAGTCATTGAAAAAGTCAAGCTAAGAGATCTAGCCATTGTTTATTTAATGTGTTAAAAGTCAAAGTAAAGACGGCTACATCTGTACATTTATAAAACAAAATCTGATCACATTAGGCTGTATAAGAACATATTTTATATACGCTTTTAAGTGATCTATATTTTAAGATCCAAGATATTATGTGATGTTTATAAAATCTATTACTTACATTTTAATGGTATTTCTATATTCATGTTCTTTCCTCATGATGTTATCTCATTTGAAATCAAGGTTACATCCAGACTATAATTTCCCCTAATGTTCCTTTTTATTGCTTTTTTGGACAAATATTCCTGTTGCCCTCTTTTCGATCATTTATTATGTTGCAAGCAAAATAGTAAAATAATCTGTTTATTATGTGCAAAATGCTTTTGATCAGCCAACTGAAAAACTAATTTCATTTTCTCATTACACTGCCTCAGGCATCTTTTAACGTCAATTTTTATTACAGACAATGTAAGAAAATTAAAATGACCATTTACAGGGTGAGAGGCAATATCTGTTTCTCAGAAAAGAGAGAAGCTAAGAAATAACATGCACTGAACCTTATAATTTTCCCCAGTAAAGACAATTAATGCAGAAATACAGGGTCATTTCCATATGAGTCTGAATATTTTCTGCATATAACCAACTTATTAAGTTGTTGCATATCAAAATCTCTATAATTACATTCTGCCTTCCCAGCTTATCTAAAGGAGAAGAGATAAAGAAAGAACTCATACTATTTAATTATATATTAATTGAAAAATATTTATTTTTAGAAAAACTATTTTTTTATATAAATTAGGAAATTACGTTGGGGAAAGGTCATAGCACAAGAATGAAAATACTGCATCCTCGATAAGAAAATCAAGAAGGTTTGATTGCAGGTTTATAGCCTAGGTGACAAAATAAGAATATGGAAAGACCTTGGAGGGCAGATATATTTTTGCTCGTTTCCTTTGTTTATATTTATACATATACCTTAATTTTGTATCTACATGCATTCTATTGCACCCAAAATAAATCACGGCCAACTAAATCAAGGAGATAAATGAGAGCTCCTCTTGGACTACAGATAACCTACTATGTCATGACTACCAAACAAAGGGTACTGCCTAACTAATTTTCTTGCTCACCTTCTCTCACTCCTATGGAAAAAAAGAACCCCAAAACAATATCTAATATATATCTTCTTGTGTAATATGGAGAAAATCTGGGAAGAAGAAGCTAACTATATTTCCCCACCATGAATGAAACTGTCACGATCTGTGGGTATGTGGACCCACTAGGCCGCTCCACTGTAGCGGAGTAGCAGCTGGCCAAACAACAGTGTACCAAGTATACACAAAGCACAAGGGTACCTGTAATAGTCCAGACAGTAGGAGAGTCTTAGGCACAGATAGAACATTGACGGCAGGTGATGCAAAACGTGGCAGGAGGTACCAGGTGTGGCAGATGACACCAGACGTGGTGTATGACAGCAGGCATAACAGACGGCACAACACAACTCCAACACTACAGAGGGCACAGGAACAAATACCGCACGGGATACAGGATACAGGTAGCAGGGCACAAGAACACTGGGAACAGGATACGCCTAAGGGACCATTTGCAAAACTAACATTGGAATGCACAACAAAGCTCAGGCAAGGAGTGAAAGGGCAGAGCCCTTTTTAAAGTCCAGAGTGATTAGGGCTAATTACTAAAATTTTTCATGTGCGCGCGCTGGCCCTTTATTGCTAGGCACGAGCGCACGCATGCAGGAGGCCACTGCAGAACAGAGCTGAAGTGAGTGCTGGCTTTTACTAGGAAGGAGATTCCGGCCGGCATTAGGAAATCTGTGGTCGCGGCCGTCGGGGGGTGAGTGGGAACAACGGGTCGCGGCCGTTACAGAAACCACCAGGATAGCAGGCATAGCAGTTTCTCTGGGGCCCACCTTTACTAACAGTTATGGTGAAGCTACTGATCACTGTAGATCATGGAAGGGGAAAGAGAAATGGGCAGTGGAAAATTGAATGTAGATCACTCGGAACTCAAAGAAAGGTTGAAAAGACACAAGATAAAGAATTGAGACAAAATCTGTCATAAGTGTCTTATGTCCTGAACGCGCTAGCTGCTGAGGGTAGTTGTGGTCTAGTGGAGCCCCATTCCAAGTTTTACTCTCGGGCCCCAATTGTTACTTGTTATACTCCTGTTTCCTCTACATAGTGGAACTCTTAGACAAATTCAGAACTTCAGACCTAAATGCTATACTACAAAAAACATTTCTCACTCAAAAGGACCCAACATATCTGTGCATTACATGGACAGTCCATTGATTTCAATTGAAACTCTAATGCTTCATTTTCGCTCGGTGCTGCAGGGGAATTGAAAACTTGCTTCCAGGTTCCCCTACATATTTATGCTGATTACTGCGGCTCCAGTAGTGGGACCCTTTTAACATAAAGTAGACAACCCCGTTAAGCTTGCTGGTTTCTATGGTGTTTAAACAAAGATGTTAATAAAAATATATAGAGAATAACTCTATATGTAAGCCAGAATGATGCTATTATATCTTGTTTTGGACAGAATATACAAATACTATATATATAAGAAAAGACAGCTATGCTTGGAAAATTGGAAAAGTTAACCATGGAAAAGGGAGAAAGACATTTTACATGGTCGCCACGGATCTAATTTGTCACGTAATCATAATAGAAAACAGTTCTCTTGTCAGCTCGTATGTCTGCAGAACAGACCATCGGATTATCCATAGTCGTGACAAAACCCATTGGCAAATGAAGGTAACGTGATTTATACAGTATATAGGGAAGATGTTCTGGACGTTGGAAAGTTTTTACTCTATTATTAAAAATGATCAATATCTAAAATAAAAACGGGTCATTTGTGCTGTTGATGAATGTAAAATAATTAAATATCAGTCACTTTGTATCCTGCATGTTTTGTTCTGATGGGTTGAGATAGACCATTTGTCTAGGAACCTTGCAGAGATTAGGCTTAAGGCTGGGTTCACACGTGGCGGAATTGCACTTGAATTCCGCTGCGGACACTCCGCAGCGTTAATCCGCAGCGGAGCCGTTTCTCCATTGACTTCCACTTTAATTTAGAAGTGTTCGTTTAGACGTTGAGTAAAATTCCGCTGCGGAGCATAGGATGCGGAGCGGAATTTGGTGTCCGCAGCATGCTCTGTCTGTTGCGGAGCAGTGGCGGACTGGTTGCGGACTCATGGCGGAATTTCTCCATTGACTTCAATGGAGATTCTAAATTCCACAATGAAGTCCGCAGCTGTCATGCACATGTTATGTGTGCTGCGGATGCGTCTTGCTTTTTTGCCATGACATTTCTTCATTCTGGCTGGACCTATGTATTTCTAGGTCTACAGCCAGACTGAGGAAGTCAATGGGGCTCCCGTAATTACGGGAGCGTTGCTAGGAGACGTCAGTAAATAGTCACTGTCCAGGGTGCTGAAAGAGTTAAGCGATCGGCAGTAACTGTTTCTGCACCCTGGACAGTGTCTACCGATCCCAATATACAGCAACCTGTAAAAAAATAGAAGTTCATACTTACCGAGAACTCCCTGCTTCTGTCTCCAGTCCGGCTTCCCAGGATGACGTTTCAGTCTTAGTGACGGCTGCAGCCAATCACAGGCTGCAGCGGTCACATGGACTGCCGCGTCATCCAGGGAGGTAGGGCTGGATGCCGAAAGAGGGACGCGTCACCAAGACAACGGCCGGTAAGTATGAAATTCGTTTACTTTCACTAGGGAAAGTGCTGTCCCTTCTCTCTATCCTGCACTGATAGAGAGAAGGGAAGCACTTTTCCCGCAGTCCGCAGCAGCTAGTCCGCATCAATTTACTGCACATTTTGGGCAGATCCGCAGCCGTAATCTGCAACCCGGATTAGGTGTGGCATTGATGCAGACAGTTGCGGAGGAATTCCGCCACGTGGGGGCATGCCCTTAAGCTCCCAAACCTGAAACAAAGAAGATAACTGGTCCCACCACCCAAATCCAAACTATAAAGGGTCTACAAACAATTTAAAATGAAGTATTAAAATATATATCCACATACAGGATCCTAAAAAGGCTGTCATTCATAGTAAAGTACAAGATTCCCACATAATACGTTTTAGAAATAGGTATTTCATATCAGTATTTGCTATTGCTAAGAGCTCACAGCCATTTTATGGCTTTGTTTTGTACAGCATCATAATAGGGCTCCCATAGAAGAACATGGGGCCTCTACTATAACTCCATATTTCTCCGAGGTCATTGGGAGGTTTTTTTCTTCCATTCGTGGGATGCTCCATCAGATCCCGTAATTCCAGGGTATGCTCCCTTGGAGAATTGCTTCATATATACACCAGCCCACAGAGCCTGTATGGCAATACATGGAGGCCATCGGTTTCTGTAATGGGGAGCCATTCATGTTACATGCACAGGTCGCCGCCGTGTGCGAGAGCCCTAGGAGTGTTCATTTGGTTGTAATGGCTTTGAGTAAGAAATATTTTGAATGCTTATAAATGAGTAACTATTTGCTTTACAGTAGGTAGGTGATTTTTACATTTATTACCATCTGTTAATGTGCCTCAGAGACGCTAATTTCTAATGTATTATACAGTATTTATGTGGAATTCCCTACGTGCTCAGCAAAGCCAAGAAAATGATATGCTTTACTTAAGAAAAACTCCTATAAACAAATTTCCTCCAGGCAACATAACATTTATTAATTTATTCATGAGCAGAGCATGTAATCTAGCAAAGTTCTTGTACTCCTTTGTGAAATTAATGTCTTATAGTACATTTCGACCCCATTTTTAACTGTGCCTTTGAGCAAACAACATTTTTTCCTGTATCTTTCCAACAGAATTAATTGCATTTAGACACTAGAATAAAATGTATTTTATCATTACAAGAAAAACTAATCTATCAATACCCCATAAAAGACAGTAAAATGTGACAAGAGAATATATTTGCAATTATTGTATAGATCTCTATAAGTGTATACTACTTTTCTTCCCTGGCTTATTTTGAAATATGCTTATGATTTTTTTTAATCTAACTATAAGAACGTTTCAGTGTGTTTTAGTAAATTATTGCATTTCCCATAAAATGACAATTCTGAAGCATATTTTCTTAGAACTCTGGGTTTTGCAATTCCTCTGTTACTCCTCCTGGAAATGTATGAATAAATTGGCATCTGGGTGTTACCATTTCCGTTTTCTTTGGGGCATGTCTCTTCATGCTCCGTTGTTTTACAATCATCACTGACAATGTTGAACTGTGTAGGGACAAGAAGAATGAAAACACACAGCGGTCAATTTATTCATGAATTTCCAGGAGGAATAACAGAGGAACTGAACAACACAGTTATAACTAAACATGTTGCTGAATTTTTATATAATGAAGAATGCAATTATTTACTGCAGGAAGGCCAATATTGTATTCGAGCTTTTACATCCCCCACAACTCTTCCTGACCTTGTGTTTTGGTAGCTCAGAGTTATCATCTGGGCACTCAGAATAATTAAGGCCGATCAGATCTCTTCTTTCATATTCTTGCAAGTGCTGGATTCTGATTTTGATTATGAGGCCTAGTTGAGCTACCAGAAGACGGAGAAAGGAAATGTTTTTACAGGCCCTGAAGCTTTTCTCGCAGGAGGCCTGTAATTTACGCCATAGATAACTTAGCACGTTATAAAATTTCTAAACAAAATCTAGTATAGCGGCTTTAATATGTATTTTTGAGTAAAAAAACACATTCAAGCATTTACCGAAGAGTTAATATAATTCATGATGATTTTTGAAAAATGTTATACATATAGTTTTCCTTTTTTAGCATTGTAAGATATGTCCACAGGGGAAATGGGTTTTCAACACACATAATAGAAGCCAGACATTTTACTTAAAGTGTACTGTATGTTTGAGAGTTATAGGTCGCTAGTCAAAATGATGAAATTAGATTTTAGCAGAACACATCCTGACCTTTCTTTATGGCAGAACTGTTTACTTTATAATGTAGAGAAATGTGAACGAATTACATAGTTAAAACTAAAGCAAAGGTTAAGCATTTATGGTCATATAGAACTTTTTTTTACATTTATTTTGTTATGAGTATTATACATTTTTTATATAAAAAATAATTACGTAAATTTTCTCCATTGTTCAGTTAAAGTTCTGTTCGGCAAAACTTTATAACCTCACAGACTCTTTTAGGGCAGATTCAGACGTGGCGGAATTGCTGTTGAATTCCACTGCGGACAGTCCGCAGTGGAATTCTGCAATAGCCGTTTTTTACATTGGTTTCTATACATTTTTAGGAAACTTAGTGCAGACGTTGCAGAAAATAACAGTGCTGAAATTAGGCTGCGGTGCAGGAGTTTCACTCCGCAGCATGCACATTATGTTGCGGAGAAGAAGCGGAATTTCACTGCGGATTTCAACCTTTGCAATGCAAAAACTGAAATCTGCGGCAAGTCCGCTGTGCTATCTGCAACGTCTGAATTACCTGATATTAGATAGATAGATAGATAGATAGATAGATAGATAGATAGATAGATAGATAGATAGATAGATAGCAGACAAAAAATGGTGACAGCACACTGCGACACTAATGCCACCTAAACCACTAAATATAAATAAATATGCATGACTGCTAAATCTACTTATAATAGGGAGGTTCTTAGTGCACATTTTGATCAAAAAGTGTTTGCCCACCTGCCACGACAAGGCGACCTCTGTAAGGTGGGGACCTAATCTGTACATACACCCAGATGGGGATGGTAGGAACCAGCATTAAACTAATTAAAATCACCCAGGGCAGAATGGATGGAAGGAGTGCAAGAACAAAAAATGGAGGCAGTCACTAACCCCACATATATGGATCACATAAACAACACAAAAGTTTGAACAGCACATTCCAACAAAATAATACATAACGTGTATGCAGGTGCAAGAACGGCTGTGACTGCAAATATACATCAGACAAAAAATGGCGACAGCACACTGCGAACACCAATGTAACCTAGTTTGCATTGGTGTTCGCAACGTGCTGTCGCCATTTTTTGTCTGCTGTATAGTGACTGCCTCCGTTTTTTGTTCTTGCACTCCTCCCATTCTGCCCTGGGTGATTTTAATTAGTTTAATGCTGGTTCCTACCATCCCCAGATATATATGTAGGCTTAGTCCCAGTTCTGGGTGTATGTGCAGAGTAGGTTCCCACCTTACAGAGGTCGCCTTGTCGTGGCAGGTGGGCAAGCACTTTTTGGTCAAAATGTGCACTAACAACCTCCCTATTGGAAGTAGATTTAGCAGTAATGCGTATTTATTTGTATTTTGTGGCTTAGGTGGCATTAGTGTCGCAGGGTGCTGTCGCCATTCTTTGTCTGCTGTATATTTGCAGTCACAGGTGTTCTTGCACCTGCATACACATTTTATATCATTTTGTTGGAATGTGCTGTTCAAACTTTTGTGTTTTTTATTAGATAGATAGATAGATAGATGATAGATAGATAGATAGATAGATAGATAGATAGATAGATAGATAGATAGATAGATAGATAGATAGATAGATAGATAGATAGATAGATAGATAGATAGATAGATAGATAGATAGATAGATAGATTGGATATTGAAATGCTTATGGACCTTACAGATGTTAATGGATAACTAAACGTTCCACATACTTCTGACATGACATAGTGATATGTCAGAAGTTTTGATTGGTGGGGGTCCGAGCACTGAGACCCCCACCAAACGCTAAAAAAACATGTCAGAAGTGCTCGTGTGATCGCTTAGCCGCTTTGTTTCTGTTCGGCTTTTTCCGGAAATCAATGTAGCGGTGTATGGGCTCAATAGAAAGTCTATGAGCCGGTACTCCACTACATCAGCTTTCTGGAAAAAGCCGAACAGAAACGTAGCGGCTTAGCGATTGGTGGGGGTCTCAGTGCTCAGACCCCACCAATGAAAACTTCTGACATGCCACTATGACATGTCAGAAGTTTGTTGAACGTTTAGTTCCCCTTTAAGGAAATAAGTCCAGCATATTACATATTATTGTACCTTGATAAATATAATCACTTTTTTTTTTTGTTCAGGTTCCTATCATTTTGTACACATCTCTAATATTAATATTTTAGGGTATGTTCACACTCAGTGTTTTCAGACGTAACATATTTTTATGCCTCGAATTACGCCTGAAAAAAAGCCCCTAATATGCCTACAAACATCTGCCCATTGCTTACAATGGGAATTACGATGTTCTGTTCCCACGAGCCTTTATTTTACGTGTCACTGTCAAAATACGGCGTGTAAAATGACGGCTTGTCAAAAGAAGTGCAGGACACTTCTTGGGACATTTATGGAGGCGTTTTTCATTGACTCCATTGAAAAACAGCTCCAAAAACGGCCGTAAAATACGCTACGAAAAACGCGAGTTGTTAAAAAAAAATTCTGAAAATCAGGAGCTGTTTTCCCTGAAAACAGCTCTTTATTTTCAGACGTTTTTAGTCACTGCGTGTGAACATACCCTAAGTGTCACATTTATGCATAGTATCTGTATTTCTAACATTGTGGTATTCTGGAAAGTGCTATGAAACTACAGATGTTACATTATTCTTCTCTGTGACTTGCTGCAACATGTAAAGTTCAGTAATGACCATACAAACATTTGAATCTAGGTTGACTACACCTGCTGACTTAAACAAATCATGTTTGCACATGACATATGGTGCACAGTAAATATATGCATGCTTTATTTAACTCTTAACTTTTTTCAGGTTAGCACAAAGTCAATCAAGCCTATTGCAAAATTCAAACTGGATGTATCAAATATCGCAAGTGTCATATTGTTCTGAAAAAAAACAAAGCCAATCCAACTTTAAATATCATATTCCAATATCCAATCAAGTTTGCAATAATGTAAATTATGAGTACATTTGGAATAGGAGTGGACTGAGACCCTGGATCCATGAACTGGGACTCATGATGTCATCATATCTGGAATGGTGACATCACTTAATCTGAGATATTCAGCAAATTAACTGGTTAAGCAATAAAAGCTATCAGTGGAGCAAAATGGAAATGCTCTCCTCCAAAAGCTTCAAGCAGTTTTCCACTGCAAGGCACTTTTAGCTTCCTGTACTTTAGACGCTGTCTAGTTGCCATACTGCCCTAATCTAGAATTACATGAATCATTGATATAAAACAATGAGGTCGATTGTCTGGGTCTAAAATCGGTCTAAATATATGTCAAATTTTGGCGCAAATTGGTGCAATTTGGCTCAATTTTTAGACACTTTCTAAAAATGTATTGAAAACGGGCGTGCCGTGAAATGCATCAAAGTTTTCCCAAAATGCACCAAAAAACTAACACAAAATACACTAAATCAACGGTATAATCAAGAGAAAATTGTCTAACAGGTCATGCAAGATGCGCCAAATTCATCATACAACATGAACGACTGTGATAAATTGTACGTTTGTTACTGCCTTCTTTAAATTTACGCTGTCGAACTATTAGACGGTATTAGTAAAGTTATGCCATTGTATCTGAAATTATATTGAGATTTTAAGATTGCATTTTATGGAGGTGTGCACGTTCGTTTATGAGTATGGGACCAATTACTTACATATTAGTCTATGCCCAGTATACCCAAAGACCAGCCCAGTACCTTTTGTATTTATTGTGGGCTACAATAAGTCTGTATTAAGGCTCAATCTTAAGGTGATCATACACATTAGATAAATGTCATCCGATCTTGGGGATAATATAATATCTGCGGGCAGTTTAATTGTACCCCAACATCTACCATCAAAAATAACAAAGATTATATATGCTGGATAATCCATGGAGGAAAAAGCACTGGCAAAACTGTCTGAGCATGCATGTTTCTAGAGGGGATAGCCAACGTATATGTATTGTCAGCATTAGAAGGGCCGACCAAATTTATAGTCCCGCTCCTGGTAGCTGCTAACTCCTGACTTGCATCAATCATTATTTATATTCTTATAGATTTTTATTAGAATAGTTTGATTCCATGTATTTCGGACCCTTTAAAATGATCTCTCATGGAGATCTCAATTATACATAATAAATTCCACAAACTGTTTTTAAATCAAGTTAAAGTTCTGAATTAATCTTGGCCATTTGCAAAAAATTTTCAGCTAATCCATATGTAATGAAACATTGCAATGTGTGATAGACTGTATGTCTGGCAGCAGCTTATCCCCCTCATCCTGTGGCAGTAAAATGTATATTTGGCTTGCGTGTTTTTGTCAGGGGAGAAAGCTGACAACCAGGCAAGCGTTCAGACAATTTTTATCTAATGTGTATGGCCAGATTTATTTCTAGAATACATTTAAAAGGGATCTGAGCAAAAATTTAGTCTCCAGATCCAATTGTCTCCTTAGCAAATAAAGATAAAATACGTGGTCATACAAGACGGAAGACGGGCCATAAGTGGAAAGTTACGCATGGTACAGATGCACCAGGCAGGATCCTGAGAGTCGAAAGCAGTATATAGCGAGACACAAAATCGTGAGTCATATGAATGAGCAAAGGATAAGGCAGAGTAATAGTCAGGGGTCACACTGGGTCTCAACAGCTTAAAGGCAAAAAGTTAAAAAAGTATTAAAATAAAAGTTCAAGAGCAACATTGGGGCCTAATTTATCAAATTGATCAAATTTCTCTATATATAAAAAAAAACAGACTTGTTGCCCATAGCAACCAGCTTCCATTTCTGAAACAAAGACACCAATATTTTAAATGACACATGGTAAGTGGGTGCCCCGTTTCAGATTTTGCATCGGAGCCCCATGATTTTCGTTATGCTCTATCTGGGTGCCCGCTCCCAAAGGGCACAATAGCAGCCACAACACCTTTCTGTAAGATATGTCCACACTAGATAGGCAATAGAAGACATTATATAGATAGCTAACATATTCATTGTTAGATTTCTAAATGTAAATGGTTTTCCCTGCCTTATTGTTCCGAATACACTATTACTGTTACAGCCATATTCTATTGACTTATTCTAAAGGTCTGGTATATACAAACATAGACATATACAATAGTATATACAGTAGTCTCAACTAGTATTGTGGAAGTTACTGTAATCCTGTATTTTTTGCACATGAAATGGAAAAAAAAATATTCATGAGGACCCAAAGGAATTGGTGAATCATGGAATGCATTAATGTAAGCAGGGATGTCATGCACTTTTCTGAATAAATTGAATTTGAATAGTGTATTACAATGCCTAATCTCTCCTGCAAAGAAAACAGACATCATTTCCAGTACAAAAGGTAGAATTTCCTCCACCACATGATAAATTCCTCGTAAAATTTCCCCTTACAGGGCTTGTCTTGATTTCAAATCTCGCACACTATTTGTCTACATATGATTAGTTAGCAATAAGATGGAGTATCAGCTGGAATTTCATAATGAATAAAACTATTGTCGTTTTTGCCTAAGGAGGAAAAAGAAAAGACATTACAGACAATACAGGAGATAATGACCTTCTTGTACAGCTTTGCAACTGAGATTATTTTATAAGACACCAAAGTCATATGCCATTAATCAGAAATGACAGTCTTTATTCGTGTATATTTGACTTCAAGCTGCATAATGTTCAACTTTAATAGATCTGGATAAATGACCCTACCTGTAATACTTTTTCAAACTGACAATGATAAATGGTGAAGCAAGGTTTATGAACAGGAGAGCAACGACGTTGTAGTAAACAAGAAAAAGGACGGCTATTCTTGTTTCAAGCAGCCTTTATAGACTAAACCAAATGCTCTATATATCTCTACATGTCATTAGTCAGGACAATTAGTCAGTGCTTGAGGCCAATGGACTGTCACATTTTCATAGCTCATAGCTATAGACATATCCGTCACAAAGAAATCAAATTAAATCCGGTGTACCGGTGTATTACTCATCCGGAGATGAAAATGCAAATCCTTAATACCCATTTCTTTCTCTTCTGACCAAAATATTAATGTAATATAATTCCCATGTATTTAAATAGTCACTTGCTGGCCTTGAAGATTGAATAGTCTACAAAAAAGTGCAATAAACAGAATGGTATATAATCTTCCTGTTTGCTCATCAATTGCTAGTGGATGTGTAGTCATTAAAAGGAGCATGAAAAAAAAAATTTGAAATCCCATTTACCGCTCCCAAACTGCAGAAAGAAATATTAAGAAATGTATTAAGACCTTACTAATAAGTATTCGTGCCAGGACAACATTACTTAACATTCTGGATACATCATGGTAGGCTGCCACAGGAACAGAAATAATATGCTCCCTGTCCCTAGATATGCGTAACTACTTTTCCACGTATGTCAAATAATTCCACATATCAGGGGCAGGGTACAAGATTGAGGTTTAGGAAGACAAGATTTGTGTCTTCCCTGAAGTTCCCTACACACAGGAACCTGTATAAGTCATAAGAATCTGATCCAAAGCTTCTATTAATTATATTTCCTATTTAATTTATTGTCTACAGTAGCATTAGGAATAGAACCACGCACTCTCCCTGCTCTGTGCCCATCAGGAAATTTCAGCAAAATAATGTTTTAAGCGGGACATCCCATAATTTTCGTATGATCAACGATCCCTAAAATGATTTACACTTTTCATTGAAAAAGCTTTTAAGTGGAGGGGCAATTGTAGAAAATGTATTATTATTAGCTGTACAATAATTTCACAACTGATAATTGAGCACGTGGTTTAGATCGCATACCTTTTCATTAAATTACTATAAAATTTGTTTTTTAATATACACTACACATACAGAACATGATAGGGTACATTACACGTGGTGATTTTCAGGGTACATGGGGTTTGCAGCCACTGAATTGTGTGCATTCAGTAATAAGAAGTGTGATCTTATCAAGACAAACCATCTGACTGACTGCCTAAATCTTGTTGTTTAACTTAAAAGCTATGTAAACCTTTGAATGGCATTTTTTTTTTGTTATAAGTCAGTGGGATTAGTGCAAATTTATAAAATCTTTTCATCAAAAATAATTTTTACTTTTTGAGATACAGCTGCTCTGTATCCTGTATGCATAGCAGCTGTATCATTCGTCGAATACTGTACTCGTCAGGTCCGGGGGACTGACGGGTTCAGTGAAAGCGGGTACAGACTGAACACTGCATTTAAAACGGTTTACACTGCTCTTGAACGGTTTACATAGCCTTTAAGAATTTTCATATTTCCTTTTTTTCAGGGGCTTATGAAATGTTTGCCTACAATTTTACAGTGCCCACCAAAAGTTCCGGAACACCCTCATAACTTTTGAACGGCTCGAGGTAGAGGGTTGAAATTTGGTGGGATTTAATGGGGTCATAAAATCTACCAGTTAACACCCCAAAAAAACACCCCACCCCGTTGGGGGAGGTGGGGTGGGCGGGGGCAGCAAAATCTTAAATGGCACGGGGGTCGAGTGGGGGCTCATTTGAAAGCTCCTTTCAATGCCACAATCGATTTTGAGATAGGATTTTTTTTCGCTGAGATATTTAACTTTAAAGTTATCATCTTCATTCTCGGCTACCGCCGGTGTTAGCATTACCCAAAATGTACCGCGCGGGTAAAATCCTAAATGTGTGTGGGTGTGTGTTCGTGTGTGTGTGGGCTTGGGAATATTACTTCAAGGTGACTTTAAATTACGTATTATTACAATCGGCCTCGACGATACAAAATGGACCTTGTCTACGATTGTAACATGATTTCCTGTGTACACATTTCGGTTGTCGCTTGTGAATTTCAGATAGTGCTAATTCGGAGAGTAATTTTCATTTTTGTACATTTCGATTGTCATATCACAAAATGCATTTGACCGAAACGGAAAGGATCAAATTCCAAAACTAGTGTAGTAGGTATACGTTTAAATTATTGATAAATATTTTACTGCTTGTCTAAACGTTTTAAAATTATTGTAGTAAACCAAACTACTGGTCTGTTTGCCAGAGCGATACACTGGTGATACGCCTTTATTATGATGTCTTGAAGATACACTGGTAACAATGTGTATCACAGCGACACTCCAGAAAAGGCTTTAACCATTTATAATATTGGTCTGTTTGCCAAAGAGGTCTAAAATTTCTTTCCCTATGCGTTTCTACGCCCCTGTAAGTACAGGGGAGCGTTCTCAGGGGTATAAATCGCTACAAAATATTTATTCCTGCCGGTCAGCACATGTGGTGCTGTTTGTTTTGTATTGTCCGGCGTGAACTACACACTGATGGCTGGTCTAGAAAGCCTTTTCTGGAGTGTCGCTGTGATACACATTGTTACCAGTGTATCTTCAAGACATCATAATAAAGGCGTATCACCAGTGTATCGCTCTGGCAAACAGACCAGTAGTTTGGTTTACTACTCCTGTGCAGTGTTGCATTGGTTTATGAGCTTATTTAACTTTGAATCATCATATGCCAGACAGTCCACGTAGGACTTATGATCTGTTCTGCCAATGCTTGTACTCAGATTCTTTGGCATTAGTGCCCTTTGTAGAATGCCACTAATAAAATATTTTTAAGCCGTTTAGAGAAATGGAAAGGATCACTTTATTGATGATGAGAGGGTATGGCGAAGAAAAAAAAAGATCTTTTCGAGAGTGATCCTTTCCGTTTCGGTCAAATGCATTTTGTGCAAAAGCAATGCGCTCTCTGAAATTCACAAGCGACTACCAAAATGTGTACACATGAAATCCTTCAGTACTCAGGCCCATGCACACGACTGTAAATTCGGCCGTAATTACGGCCCCTTTCAGTTCTATGGACCGCAGACACCTTTCCGTATCTCTACGAATGGGTGTCCGTGCCGTAGAACTGTACCGGGAGTTATGGAGCATGTCCGTTTTTTTACGGGCCATGCTCCCATACTGAAAATGCGGGCGGCTGTCGGCGGCAGGCCATGCCTGCAATCGTGGTCCATGATAATGGGCACGGCCGTGTGCATGAGGTCTTATTAACCCTAAAATTCATTAGCACAGACATTTACCTACAATCTATCAGACAGAAGAAGGCTGCTTTTAGGTGTCAGTCGCCCCTTACCTACTGGTCCCCTCTGCTCAGCGCCAATGGTATGTCCGCCCCTAAGTCTGAGGCATACAGATGTACAATAGTGCTCCATAGACTTTGGAGGTTGTATAGAGTCATAATATATATTGTGCTCCAGCCGTAACTTACATACATTTTATCTTTATTTGAGCACAATTTTACAGCTTTTTAGTTGATCTCTAATAATATAAAGTAAACTGTAGTGACACATGCGCTAAGTCTCATATGCATTGTTTGTAGATTGTTTTGCATTTCCCTGATTCATCATTGATGCAACGAATCTGATGAACACAATTGAAAATAAAATCAACTTGGGACACAGAGACTTTAGATTTTCAAATGTTTTCTACAATATGTAATTTGGTAAATGGGAAATTCTAATGGTAGCTGGATAAAAGCCTAATAGTGCAGCAAATTACATTTACAATACATTTATCTGTTGGTTTACAAAAGTAAAACAATTTTAGAACTTCTTATTGAGTTATAAGTGTATATCCCATTACAAGACAGGCTTTACAAATACCTTTATCTATATTCCGTATAAGGGTACCTAACTTTTCAGGTAACTTTTCAGAATAAGCTGTCATATATATGTGCACATGAGGAATAACACTGTTATTGGCCATTATATGACATGCATCCTGCATTTTTTTAGCGTTTTTCCCCTCTGCAGGTTCTATCTCTAATGCCTTATGCACACGACCGTTGTGAAACTCAGGCCGTTTTTGACAGCATCCGAGTGGCCCCTGATAGTCTTCACAAACACATTCACTTTAGCGTGTGAATCGGGTCCGTGTGCACATTCGGACTACACACTCGGTCGTGTGCATGAGGCGTAAGGGCCTATTCACACGAACGTTGAATAAGTCTGTGTGACGGACATTAAAATAACAGATGTCCCATGGACGCATGTATTTCAATGCGGCTGTTCACGCGGCCGTTGTTAAATAGAACATGTCCTAGTTTCTTCCGTTTTCACGGATCCCTCCATAGACTCAAGTCTATGTGGATCCGTGAAAACGGGTCCCACACGGGTGAAACTCGGACGTGAAAAACTGCTGTTTTTCATGTTCGAGTTTCCCCACGTTCAAGCTATGAATCTCAATAGCAGTTATGTTAAGACCAGCCACTGGTGAAAATAATCATCCATCTGAGAAGGTGGTATTTTGAGGGAATAAACTGAGAACTTAATTCTCAGTTTTCCCTGAGCTAGTTGGTGGAGCCTAACTGCTATCATGTCTTCTATACACTGCACACAAAGGAGAATCCTGCTCTCCTATCTCTATCACACATTAAGAAGCAATAGCAACATGGAGGGGATTATACAACAGTAATGAGCATTGTAGCTGTGAATCCAGCTCTGAAGTGAGATATAAGGCCTAGTTTACACAGAGCTTTGTGACAGGCATAAAAAATCTGCCTCAAAATTACTTCAGGAATTTTAATTGCCAGTGTTTCTGTATGTTTTTTTTCATGTTTTTTGCCCACGGACGTTGAATCTAATGCAAAAAACATGGGCAAAACGTGCTTCAAAAAACACCCAAAACGAGCACCGCAGATTTTTTCTGCCTCCCATTGATTTCCATAGGAGGTCAGTGGCGGAAACCATTCGATGAAAGAGCATGCTGCTTTTCTGCAAACAGCCAAAAGCAGTCTGGAAAGAAAAACCGCTCTGCCTTTAATTGAAATTCAATGGGGGCGATATAGGCCGTATTTGGGCTGCTTCCCATGCAGTTTCCATGCCAAAATCAGCACCAAAAAAATCTGTGTGAACTAAACACTTACTAGAAGCTGCTCCTGTTCTCTCCTCCTCTTCCCCTCTCCATAAACTTCAATGGGCAGCTGTAACTTTATCCCTCAGTGAGATGATAGTCCGCCTTGTCTTGAGGAGACAGAAAAGTAGTAAATTTAGAGTGAGTTAACAGGAGGGAGGAGGTAGAAGTCTGATACATGGCATTTTTCTCTAATAAGATATGTTACAAATTTTTTTTTATATTCGCTTGTACTATTGATTTATGCAAAGTTTGTATTTTGTGACCATTTAAAGTATTGCTTGGCTAGTAACACAATATACACACAGGTTACAGACTGTATGCCATGTCATGGAGGACCACAATGTGCCTGTGAAGAAGCAAATAGTTAAATGTGATGGATTATTGGAATAACTTTTCATTTCTCGGCATCATTAAATAGGGCCAAAATATAGTAAGTGATCTCTAGAGCCTTAAAGGAAAAGTGCAGTTTCTATGAGCAATTTTTTTTTTAGCTTCTGACATATATACTTGTAAGAAGATCAGTGAAGGGTCCAGCTATGATACTCTCACCGTTTGTAAGAACAAGGGTCATGGTTTCCCTTTGAGTCCCATCAGATTTACCCAGCTTCAATAAGAAGAAAAAAATGAATTTGAAGATTCCTTCCTGACCTCACAAAGCAGTCAAATAATTTCCCTGGATCAATTAATAACATTCACTGCTATAATATTAGAACTCTAAATGACATTTGTTGTGAGATAAATGTTGAGCCCGATTATGAATGCTTTTAGTGTATCTGCTATAGCTACAGTACCTATTATGGTAGGGAATACTATAGTTTGACTACTCTAACTGTAAAAAACCCTTTCCTCTATTGTCCCTATAGATTTTATTTTTGTGTTGCCTTTCCTCCATACTTAAGAACATTCCCTGGTCTTCTGTCCAGTTCTTGGAATGAATATATAATTTCCAGTTCTTTGTATTGACCTCACATATATTGTATGGATATAATTTGAATAATTGATATGAATAAAATGATTGTTCTGTAGAATGGTTAATATATAAGTAAAATCAGGGGTTAGCCTATTTTCATTATATTGTTTGCTATAAAAACAACCATTGATTCTCCGACAGAAGTATGGAGTAATATACTGAGCAATAACATGCATTAAATAGGATCTGTATTGAAACCTTATCTCTACAGCAGCTGGCTGTAGAATGATTTCCTGCCCATAAGGTGACTGAGTGGTTGAAAGTTGACTTTGTGCAGCGTTAACTATGGATTTCAGATTAACTGTAGCCTAAGTTTACATATAATATGACCAGCCCTGACAATGCAGAAATTCCAGATGCTAAATGCCCAAACTTCTTACTTTCTGTGGAGAAACTTGCCTAAAGACAAACAGAATCACCAAACTCATTATTTAACTTCGGTAGAAAAACCTCCCTATTTAAAGCTTTGTGTATATTTCTGGACCACTATCATATATCAATATTATAAAATAGAGACCATCTGTTATATTTTATATACCGCATGGTTCTTTTTCCAGTTCCTTTTATTTTTGCTTGGTCCAGGGTTTACATGCTGTCATGTTATTTGTCTTGATCACTAATTTACATTTATTTTAGAATATTTTTTCATTTGTATTTGCCTATGGTTTTTGATATCACGTTATTAGTGAGAGTGTTTTTTTTTCTAATAATAAATAGAAAGTGAAACATTATTTTTTTCTTTTAAATCTATTTTTATTTTTTTATTGTAAATTTATTTATTATATTTTCTGTACATGATTATGGGGCAACCATACTGCCTGAGCTGCTTTTAACCACATTTAGAGATATGCTTTACAGCAGCCACATGGACTATGGCATGTTCTGTGACCTGTGCAGAGGTCACGGAGCAGGAAGGACTAGAAGAGAATCTTAATGGCAAGTAAATGAGCAATTTTGGTTATTAATTAATTTCAATGAATTAGAGGGGACCTATTGACTTCTATGGGAGAGTTTTTAGGCATGTTCTGTGGCCTGTGCAGAGGTCACAGTGCAGGAAGGACCAGAAGGGGAGCTGTGTCCATCACCTATTGTCAATGGTGAAGTCTGTGTTTTCTCCATAGAGATGTTACCTGTCAGTGTAAACCTGCCTGTGATGATAAAGAGATGACTGCTGAGAAGTGATCGCTACAGAACAGGAAGTGTTAGCCTATTTTTTGGCTCAGTGGCCAGAGTGAAAACTGCAAGATTGTGGGATTATTTTTCTAATATAATGGCATAGAAAATAAAACTCCCTAAAAATTCGTAAAAAAAATAGTTTAACATAAAAACTAAAATTAAAAAATAGATAATTTTCGGTTGACACATTCCCTTTAAATGGAAATATAGAGGCAAAACTGATATCATGGGCCATGTCTAGTTAAGGGGCTAAGTGAATAAAACAGGGATTCCCTCTTTAGTGTTCTTTGAACCACTATGTCATCCACCGCCCTCTCAGGCCCAGCACTAGGCATAACACAGTGTATTACTTCTGCCCTTAATTTCTATATTTCTGTCTTTAACATTTTCACTCATAGGGGACATTATTGTTCTCTATTGTTCAATAAAGTCCACATCACTCAACCATGGTCTCCTTGTGGTTATGTTCCCCTCTCTACTGCTTAGGATAGATTAGAAGCCTACATAGTACTTACTTTAGCTTTATAAATTAAAAAAACCCTGCTAAACCTATTTAGCCTTGAAAAAAGACGACTAAGGGGGGACATGATTAATTTATATAAATATATTAATGGCACATACAAAAAATATGGTGAAATCCTGTTCCATGTAAAACCCCCTCAAAAAACAAGGGGGCACTCCCTCCATCTGGAGAAAAAAAGGTTCAACCTGCAGAGGCGACAAGCCTTCTTTACTGTGAGAACTGTGAATCTATGGAACAGTCTACCGCAGGAGTCGTCACAGCAGGGACAGTAGATGGCTTTAAAAAAGGCTTAGATAATTTCCTAGAACAAAAAAGCTCCTATGTGTAGAAATTTTTCCCTTCCCTTTTCCCGTCCCTTGGTTGAACTTGATGGACATGTGTCCTTTTTCAGCAGTACTTACTATGTAACTATGTCCATTAAGTTTAATACTAGGCTTGTTTTTCTTTTCTGTGTGATGTTATACTACACTTTTGTATGTTAAAAATTTGCTATAGTCCTAAATGATAAAAAAAAAAATGAAAACATTTAACCTTTTCCCAACACAATATGTTGTTTGAGATGGACAACACTACAGCCAGCCATACACATGATTCCACCATAAACGGCTTGGTCGAACTTGTAGGTTTATTTCAAAGAAGAGTGGGCAATAAGCCATTTCCAGACACTTCTGGCACCTTTATCTCCCGAAAAACAAAGGATTAAGCACTTTGAAATCCAACATGCTCAATCCCTCTTTCAACCAACATCTGACATTGTGTACAGTCGCAAGGCCTCCGTACACATTAGATTGTTGACTTCTATCTCATCTGTATGACCAGCATAAAAGGACATATGTCTAAAGAGATGGGTGGACAACAAATTTTGAACTTGAGGACCATGGACACTTCTCTATAGACTTGACAGGGTGCATTATAGATATCGGCAGCTACATTAGTCAAACAAAATAGTAAAATGATTTTTGATGAGCATGATTTGCCTTGTAAACGTTTAACAAACTTTAATCGAGTTTTCTGAGAATAAGAAAACTTCATGAAGCGCCCACATATCACATATCTAGAAGAAGAGAGACGAGGCAGCACATCCAAAATATAAAGGGAAATTGATTCACCCAAATATGCAACGTTTCAGTCCAGCAGGAACTTTCTGATGCCGTCCTGCTGGACTGAAATGTTGCATATTTGGGTGAATCAAATTCCCTTTATATTTTGGATGTGCTGCCTCATCTCTCTTCTTCTGGATTACACCAAGGGACTTTGGATCAAGTTCTGTTGAGGCCTGCACCCATATTATATCTTGTATTTGGTGCTGTGATACCTTGTCATTTGTTATCACATATCACATATAACATAGAAGAGAAAGAGAAATAAAATACTTTCTCATATACATACCTTTGAAATTCTGTTCTATATCCCCACCTGCCTCTGCTGGTCCTCACTGCTCTGGTGTTTAGATTCAAATGCAATTCCGAATAATTCATATTGACATGTCATGTGACTATGGTAGCCAATGGCTATCGCTGGATGTTATATCATTAAGGTCATAACTCATGACGTGTCTTTATTATAAATCATTGCATCCAAATATACAACCACGTGTCAGAGTGCTAGAAGAGAATTTTAATGGTAAGTATGGAAAAAAAAAATTGGTTATTAATTAATTTCAATATGGAGGAACATCAGGAAGTATGCTTATTCTTGAAAACTCCTTTCAAGGGTTATTCCCATCTTAGAATGTGATGGCATATCCCTAGGATGCATCATGACTTTATGATCAGTGGGGGTCCGACCTCTGGAAATCTCATTAATCCCGAGAATAAAGGTGCCTAACACTGATTGAGTTCTAAGTTTTCTAAGAATTGTGGCGCTCCTGGCCGCCCGGCTGTGAAGGGGATGCAGCGCTAAATAAGTTCCCTTCATTTCCTTCATTCTCATGATTGGTGAGGGTTTTAGAGGCCAGATCCCCAATGATCATAAAGTAATGGCATATCCTACCCATATGTCTTCCCTTGAAAAGATGAAAATACCCCTTTAAGTGGTGCACAAATTTAACATAGTAAAAATCCCATTTTAGCTAATATTTATGGAAAGACATTATCATGACAATAGATGATTGTGTCTGCGCATTTATATTTATAATGTCATGTTTAATCCCAGTAATATTTTCACTCAATCTATTATGACATATTAACTAGAGAATGACAAAATGTTAGAATCAAGCTCTTATATACTTGCCGGTAATTTAGTATCAAATCGGAACTTTGACTTAATCCACCACATAAACATTAATACATTATAGCAGACACTGGTTATTTTGGAAATCCCTCTGCAGGTAAAGAATAAAACACAACTAAGCTACAATACGATGCTACAAAATACCCTGCAGCCGACAGTTTAATACGACGTCTGTGCAGTGAACTTCAAATGACCCTCTATAAAGTAATCTGAAAAAAATAAGGTTTGGCTATCATGGGGGTGATTTATACCAATGATACAAAATCATATTTAAACATTGAATCAAGAAGAGTAAAGTATTATTTGCAATACTACTATTAAAGTCTATAAAATAGTATATCAATAAGTTGAATTATTATAAGCCCAACACAGCGTTACTGACAATACAGAGAATGGAATACCTACTAATATCAGACTGCATAAAAATAAGCTTGTGGGATTGGTAAGAAGTCATTTCATACTAAAAAGTTAAAGAGTTCAGTGACTTTAAAGGTGGCACTGAGTTCATAAACTTTCAGATTGGCCCTGGTCAGCTGTATCAAGCTGCCCATACACTTACTATAGCTGTCGGCCTAATGCTTGTTTGAGAAAGGTCCTATAAGGGTTGAAACGTTGTAAGTTCATGCTTGGTGAATAAACAAGTACACATTTTCTTCTTCACTTGGAGTGCTGCGGTTATTCTTTCTTCCCTACTTTGGATAACTAAGTTCCCTTGGACCTGGGATCATTTTTGCTGTGTGCACCACCCATTATTGGGGCTTTCTGGTATGCTGGTAGTGCTGCTGAATTTCTATAATTTGGGTGCTTGGATGACAGCTATTCCCCCGACTCCTCTATAAACTATGTGTTTTCAATGCAGAGAGGTGAATAAGCTGCCGCCAGACACCTCCGGCAGCTGCTTATCTCCTGGGGAACGTAAAGGATCCGGCATCTTGGATTTCAACATGCCTAATCTTCTTCCCGCAAAATCTGCTTTCAGGGTTTATCTGACTTTTATTTAACCCGTATGGACACCCTAAGTTCCTGACCTCACAAATGTTCTTTTTTACTGAATGGGAGCAAATGCTTACAGATACTCTCCAAAATCTTGTAGAAAGTCTTCTCAGAAGATTGGAGGTTGGTGTAGCTGCAAAAAGAGGTCTCAACTCCATATTAATGTTCATAGCTTTTGAATGGGATGTCCAAAAGCTCATTTAGGTGTGATGGTCAAGTGTCCACATACATTGTCAATATAGTTTATCTTATCAGGTGAAATAAAAATGCATTATCGGTAGTTCTAAAACAATAAGCCATTTTTAATCTAGATAATAAAACATCACATGTAAAAGTAAAACATCACCTTGAGTATACTTTAAGATAAGTAAATTTAATCAAATATCTATTGTAGGGCGCGAGAGGTTGTAACACAGGACCAGATTATATGGAGGGTAAAAGAGGTAATTGCCCAGGGGCCTCTACTTTCCAGTTTCCTAAAACTTTCTCTAGGAGCAAAAGATAGGAGTTGGAACTCTCTTTGCTTAGAACTCTAATGCCCCAAATGCCTGCACAGCTTAGACTTTGGTCATATCTGCGTCAGGGTCCCGTTCTGATGTTCCGTCTGAACTTCCCGTCAGAACGGGACCTTGACTGACACAAACGGAGACCATAGGTTTCCATTTCCATCACCATTGATTTCAATGGTGACGGATCCGCTGCTATTGGTTTTTGTTTGTCTCAGTTGTGCAAGGGTTCCGTCATTTTGACGGAATCAATAGGGCAGTCGACTACGCTATTAATTCCGCCAAAATGATGGAACCCTTGCACAACTGAGACAAACGGAAAACATTGGCCCCGGATCCGTCACCATTGAAATCAATGGTGATGGAAACGGAAACCTATGGTTTCCGTTTGTGTCAGTCAGGGCTCCATTCTGACGGAAAGCTCAGACGGAACGGCGGAATAGAGCCCTGACTCAGATGTGAACAAAGCCTAACTGGAAGAAATACAGTGGGTGAACACTCACGTTTATCGCGATAGGGAGACCTTGTCTCTGCTTACCTCCACAGGGGGTGAGGGAGAATTAGGAATTTTAAAATATAAAATTCACCAGTGCCGATCCATGTTTCACCCAACAGTAGACATTGGAGGACAATTGGGATGCTTCCATACAGATTAAATTGTTAGCAAATCCTGTCGACCATTTAAAGCATTTGCCAAAATTGACTTATATTCATGGTCAGATTAACATAGCCACACATTATATGACACTGTTACTGGGGAAGGAGTCAACGCCAAATTTTTTGCGCAAGACTTCCACAACAGATTCATTAAAGTCTAGTGGCCCTAACCTGAAAATTTCACAGCCCTGCTTGTTACGATTGGACTTTTTTCCTTGCTAAAAATAACTTTTCTGACAACTTACTGTTAGGAAATTGTTGTTTATGCAATAAAAGGCTTTTAAAGTGGCTACAACGTTTAATCTCATTTATGGGATTGGGTAATTTAGTTTTTTTGCTACTCTGGATATGAACCTTATTAATGTGTCTGTGTGAATTTCATTTAAAATGGAGGATCTTCTGCCCAATGTTAACCCCTGACTTAAAACTCTTAACTGCCCATTGTAAGCACTCAAACAGTATCACAGGACAAAAGCAAAAATCAAATAACCATCTCTCCCCAACCCCATTCTTGTTTGCAAAAATTATAATGCCTATGGTGAAGGAAAAGCAATTCCATATGCATTTAAATTACTTCAATGTCCCTGTCCTTGCAAAGTGTCACAAACATTGTCCTTGCTAAGTGCCACATACTTGGAAGGAAAATATCACCCAGTTGTAAGACAGGGAAACCTGCCATAGCCCAAGAGCTGCAATGTGTTTTTGAATACAGATCATGCTACATAGAAACAGTATTTGTAACTATAGCTAATTTCATATATACCCTTTTGTCTTATAAGAAAACTATTCTAACAATATTAAATGTATTTTCCAGGTATTATTTAATGGCTTGACCATACACTAATGCAACAATTACTAAATTGATTGCTTTTAGGCTTCCTCTTGTGGCTTTTAGCCATTACTTTCCTCAATTATTTATTTTATTTGCCTTGTAACATACCAGAACTTTGTAGCAATTGTATCCATAGAGCAGATGTATCCCAGGGAAACAAAAGCAAATAGCACTGGTGAATAAAATAGAAACATCATGGAAAAAACAGACGTCATACTTAAATAAACAGTAATATACTTAGTAAAAGTAGCAGTAGTAAGTATTGTAAACAAAAAATTACTCATCTAAAATGGAAAGTGCTTTGAGGCTTAAAGGAACTGTCCAGGACAAAATTATACTGTTGTATGCTTACTGCAGGGCCTAAGGGGGCAGATCAGTCACGCACCACACACTCAGGCCCTGCACTAGGCATAACACAGTGCAAAAAAAAATCCTGGAGTGTTCCATAAGGCTGTGTTCACATATCATGACATTTGCAGAATTTCAATTGCGCCCTATCTTTTGTGGATTTTTTAATGTGAATTTCATCCATTGCAATGTCATGGATGAAAACAATGACTAAATCCACATCAGAATCCACATGTAACACATGTAACACATACGGATTTTGTTGTGGATTTTGATGGGAATTTTTCCGTCTGTTTCAATACCGTAATTTTAAGCCATGTGTGAATCCAGCCTTAAAGGGGAACTATATATTTGTAGGTTTTTTTTAGACAGATCTATGCAAAACCATTGAAAAAAACCTACAACAAAAACACAATGAATAAGCCTTTACCTCCATGGGAGAGCAGCTCTGGAACACAAACTGCTGCTCTAACAAATGGAATACTGTGAACGCTAAGGACTCATGTACATGGCAGAGCCGTTATACATGGATACTTTACAGATGCAAAGTCCCGTAATATGTACTCCATGTGCCTCTGTATTAAGCTTCCATGAGGCACCACATTTTTTCCTAGAATCAATTTTTCAAGGGCAGAATTTCTCTGTAATACAGCATGCAATGAAAGAAACGACAATATTCTATTCTTTCAGACTTTCACAGAATCTGTGGGGGAAGGGGAAATCCATGTGTCTCCATGTCAAATCACCATATGGAGGTATAGTATTGGCCTATCACTATTATAGGCACTTTATTAGAGATCTATGCATTTTTATGGGCATATAAGTTTTGCTATATTATTCCAAAGATTGCACAACTATTGTTGTCATATACCTAAAAGGGAATGTATCATCTTAAAAGTGTATACTAAAACAAATTGTAATTTGTTTCTGATTGTATGTTTTTTTATTCTATTTTTTTTTTTACATGATTATGAGGAAGCCATTTTGCCCTATTTGCTGCTCTGAACTGTGAACAGCAGTTTCAGCAATTTGCTTTACAGTAGACACCTGGAAATAGGAAACCACATTCAGAAAACAATTCAATGACTTCTATGGGAGAGTGTTGTGGGCATGCTTAGTGACATGTGCAAAGGTCACAGCGCAGGGAAGGGGAGGAGGTGAGCTGTCCCCAATCACCTATTGTCTATGGTGTGATCCTAAGTTATCTGCCTGCAGCTTTATAATAGGGGTTATTTTTCAATGTAATCCTGCATGTGATGATAATGAGATGACAACTGAAAGTGATCTCTACAGAACAGGAAGTGTCAGTCTATTGTGAGGGCTCAATGGTCAGTATGAAAACTGTAATATTTTAGTAACTGCAAACATTTTTAATATAGATATTTAGTTGACAATTATTTATGCCTAAAGCTGGCCATAAACTAGAGATTTTGGAGGTTGAAAAGGCCATTTCTCCCAACTGTCGACTTCTTTCCATGATGTACCCAAACATCACAGTAGAGTGGGAAGTTATTATAAAGGAATATTTACCAATAATTCCGTATTTGAATAACTATTTTTAAAAGTGAACCTACTTGCTTCCATTGATCTCCTTCATAAGCAAAAGATGCTGGGTGACAACCACTATTGGCGGTGTCTGTCGACAAATCAACAGAACTGAATGGCAAATTACTCTACCATGTCTACATCTCTGCTTGTCTGTTTGTCAGTTTATCACTGTAGTTCTGGTGTTCTGCTTGGAAACTGTGAAGATTGAAATGGACTTCTCTCACCCAGAGAGTAGAGCTGAAGCAAATGGAATTTTCGCAGGACAGACAAAAAATATAAATGGTAAAATTAATCTATTTTTTTGTACATGTGATTATCATCAATATGCAACGCTGCATCTGTAAGATTCTGTTTACATCTGTGTGGAAGGTTCAAAGCATGCAGCGCTATCCTTGTTGTCAAGGCGCAACAGAACCCCATGGACCTAATTATAAGTCAATGGGGGTCTGTCGTACAATGGATCTAGCCCTGCAATGTTGTTCCTGAAACCGCAATGCAGATGTGAACAGAGCCAAACTGTTATCTATAATGGCCAATTTCATTGCTGGTGGTTGCTCTTGCTGTTCTTCTTATGAACATGATAACACAAATACTAAATTTGCTTATAGAGTAAAGTCAACTCCACTGTATTTTCTCATTCCCACCCCCCAAAAAAGATTCTGTTACATTTGGAAACAATCCAGATTAATAAAACATTAAGATAGTATAACATTTGTAATGCCTTTCTAAAACGGTTATATCTGTAATAATTTCCGGGAACATTTTGTATCTAATTAGGACCATAAAAAGTTAGTGGTTGATACATAAATTTTGAATTTTAACAGTACCAGGAATGTAACAGCATTTGAAAATAACGGGCTCTGATCCACTCTTCAATGTCCACACATGACATTAAAATAGATTCAATCAAGGTAGAATGTACTTTAAAATGTCAAACGAACATATTTCTTTTAGCAATCCCAATCCAAGGCAAGGATTTTATTGACTGTTGGCTGAGCCAGGCTTTGTAGTATATCACCCCAAAAAAGGTCCAGGGTGACAGATTAAGTCCGTAATGGGTAAACTCTCTGCTTTCCATCAAATGCCATGACAGCTTGAAATAAAATATAGGTTTTAGACGTCTTGCTGAAAAACTGTGGCCATTTTCAATTTCTGATGCAGAGCTGTGTGAACTATTTAGAAAATAAATCATTTATCTGAAAAGGTTTTGAAAGTGAGTTAATAAATTGCTTTGTGACTCCTTCATTGAGATAGGTCGCTGACAAACTTATTTGCAGTACAGTAGAAAAGTCAAAGCCTTTAAAACATTATTCCCTATATTTCTCTGGCACAGAATTGGCATCTGTCTGTATTTATCCACAATGCAATGCATGTACATACTGTACATGTTTATCCCTTATAACCACACAGGACATATTACACAAAATCCCATGTGACAACATACATATTATAAAGCCATTGTACGGCCGACGTTCCTTCCCTGCTGGTGATCGTGACCGCCAGCTCAACTATGCTCACCGGCACCTGCCTCCTTTGGGACGCCGGTGAGCTCTTAGTCATGCGATCAGGGCAGGCTCTGCCCACAGGGTGCGTGCACGCATGCTGACCTCCTCTTAAATGGCAAGTGCGCGCACCAGTACAGTTTCCCCGGGCTATCCCTGCACTTCCAGGACTATAATAGGAAGTATGCCCAGTATTCCAGTGCCCAAGCAATGTTGTACTTCCAAGTATTTCCTGCAGTGGTCCAGTATCCTGAGTCTAGTGTCCTGAGTCTTGTATCCAGCATACCACACCCAGTGTACCCTATCCAGCTCAGCCTGCTACCAGTTATCTGACACAGCCTGCATCCAGTAATGTGGCACAGTCTGCTTCCAGCTATCTGACACATTTTGCTTTCAGTAATGCGGCACAGTCTGCTTCCAGCTATCTGACACAGTCTGCTTCCAGTAATCCGGCACAGTCTGATTCCAGCTATCTGACACAGTCTGCTTCCAGTAATCCGGCACAGTCTGCTTCCAGCTATCTGACACAGTCTGCTTCCAGTAATCCGGCACAGTCTGCTTCCAGCTATCTGACACAGTCTGCTTCCAGTAATACGGCACAGTCTGCTTCCAGCTATCTGACACAACCTGCTTCCAGTAGTCCGGCACAGTCTGCTTCCAGTTATCTGACACAGTCTGCTCCCAACTATCTGACACAACCTGCTCCCAGCTTTCTGGCAGAGTATGCTTCCAGCAATCCGGCACAACCTGCTTCAGCCTGCATCCAGTTATTTCCAAGGAACCATCTGTCAGTGCCTATTTAGCTTCTGTTTGGCCAGCAGCTACTTCACCAATCTGGAGGAGTAGCCTAGAGGGTCCGCTCAACCCACTGGTCATGAAAGTTTGAAGGGGCCATGGATCCCGCTGGTCAACCCAGGGCAGCAGTTCAAGTCATGCAAGCGAACATGTGAGAACTCCGATTACAGCAGGATCAGCTTCTGCAAGCGGTCAATTCCATTGTCACATGCCTGGACTTTGTTTCTGTTGCTCCCCTGTCAACCTCTCCAGTTGCTGCACCATCTACTCCTCAACCCGTCATAACTTCAGTTAGTTCTGGGGCCAGAATTTCTTTGCCACTTCCACCCCGTTATGATAGAGATGCAAAAACCTGTCGAGGCTTCGTCAACCAGTGCAAAATCCATTTCAAGCTGCATGCACATCTGTTCCCATCTGATCAGACTAAAGTAGCCCTCATTGTCTCCCTACTATCTGGCAAAGCCCTAGCATGGGCGAATCCTATCTGGAAATGTGAAGGGCCGGAGACTTATAATCTGCAGCTGTTCAAAGACACTTTTCGCACTGTGTTTGAGGAACCGGCCCGTATGTACTTAGCCGTTGCATTGCTTCTGACACTCCACCAAGGAGAATCGACGGTAGGAGAGTACGCCATAAAGTTACGTACTTTGTCAGCACCGCTCTCTTGGAACAACTAGGCCTTGTTGGCAACCTTCTGGCAGGGGATAGCCAGCACAGTCAAAGATGAACTGGCAGGTCATGATCTTCCTTCTACCCTGGATGCCCTGATTCTTCTGGCTACATGAATTGATATGAGGTTCCGAGAGCGCTCCCAGGAAATCCTTTGAGAGAGAAGGTCCTACAGACAGGCACCTAATTTTCATAGACCCTTGCTATCTTCTTCTGCTGTCGTCCCTGAAGAGCCTATTCAGGTGGACAGAGTCAGGCTGTCTTACCAGGAGCAGCAGCACAGATGTTCTGCTAACTTATGTATGTATTGTGGCTGTAAGGGTCATTTTGTGCGCCAATGTCCCCAGAAGCTGGGAAACTCCAGCACCTAGGGTTAATAGGAGATACTACCCTAGGTGGATGGATGCCTTCTGCAAAAATTCTCTCCTAAACTCTCAATTCCTGTAACAATCACCTCAGGTGAAGAATTGCATTCTGTTTCTGCTTATCTGGACTCAAGAACGGCTTCAAACTTCATTCATCAGGCCATAGAAGACCGTCTCCACTTGCCCACAACTACTCTGGAGAAACCTCTAGCGGTAGCTTACGTGAATAGTCAACCATTGCCAGGTCCAATTCTCTCCATCATAGAAACTTTACAAGTGGGTGTTCTACACTCTGAACAAATAATCTTCTATGTTCTGCCTAAGGCTATTAAACCAATCCTGCTGGGACTACCATGGCTTCGTCAAACGCTCTCATCCTCGACTGGAATTCCAGAGAAATTCTCCAGTGGTGATCCCGATGTCTACACCACTGTCTGCCTAAGGTTTGTTCTGTCCAATCTCCGGTGCCTCAGTCACTCCCTGTCTGCCTCCGCAGTATGCCTGTTATGTGGATGTCTTTAGCAAGAAGTATTCTGATATCCTATATTGTCCTTACGACTGTCCGATTGAGTTGCTTCCTGAGACTTCACCTCCTCGCGGACGGGTATATCCTCTCTCTCTGCCAGAAACCCAAGCCATGTCGGCATATGTCAAGGATAACCTCGAGAGGGGGTTTATCAGGAAATCTACTTCTCCAGCCGTTACCGGATTCTTCTTTGTGGAAAAGAAAGATGGATCCCTCTGGTCTTGCATCGATTATCGTGGTCTGAATAAAATTACCATCAATAACAAGTACCCCTTACCGCTGATCTCTGAGTTTTTTTTACAGAATCTGCAGAGCCAGGATTTTCACTAAGCCGGATCTTCGTGGGGCTTATTACTTGATACGCATTCAGAAGGGTGACGAGTGGAAAATCGCATTCAACACCAGAGACGGTCACAACAGTTCTCCTTAGAGGTTGATGTCTCGTCCATTGGTGCTGGAGCACTTCTTTTCCAAAGGGACTCTAAAGGAAAAGCTGTCTCCTGTGGTTTCTTCTCTAAACTCTTCTCTACTGCGGAAAGAAACTATTGCATTGGAGATCGGGAGCTATTAAATTGGCCCTAGAGGAGTGGAGACATCTGTTCGAGGGCTCTGCACACCCAGTTGTCATCTATACTGACCAAAAAAAGCTCACTTACCTACAGTTGGCACAATGTATGAATGCACGTCAAGCCATGTGGTCTCTGTTCTTCAGATTTAATTTTCTATTCCAGTTCCGCTCAGTTAACATTTGAGACTACCGACCTGGAAGAGGATCTTCAGCACATCATCGACTCCTCACGCATAATATCTTTTGCTCCTCTACAAATCAAAGACATTCCTCTAGTGAAATCCTATGTCCCTCTGTCAGACTGGAGAAAAAAATCTCTCCTGAGGTCACAACTCCGAGTTAGCATGTCATTCCGGCACTCGGAAGACTCTGGACTTCATCTCTTGACACTATTGGGGGCCCACATTGCCCCAAGATGTTGCGGACTATATCTCCTTGTGTACCAACTGTGCCCAAAATAAGGTTTCTCACTCCAGGCCTGCGGGTTTGCTTCAACCTTTGCCTGTCCCAAAAAGCCCAAGGCAACACATTGCCATGTATTTCATTACAGATCTTCCTCCCTCTGAGGGATGTACCACTATTTGGGTCATTGTGGATCGTTTCTCAAAGATGGCGTATTTCGTTCCTCTGTCTGGCCTTCCCTCAGCTCCTTGCCTGACAAATTTATTTGTTCAGCAAATTTTTCGTTTCCACGAATTGACCCTCCATATTGTGTTTGATAGGGGCATGCAATTCATATCCAAGTTCTGGAGAGCTCTGTGTAAGCTTCTGGATGTGAAATTGGACTTTTCATCTGCATATCACCATATTGTGCCTATATAACACAATATTAAACACCATATTACAGAGGCATTCTCCCCTATAAGCATTCTAGGAAGGAATATCTTCATAATATAGCTTGGATGACTGATAAAACAATATCAGATGTACACTATGAGGTCATAGACTTTCAAGGGTACCGTGTCACATTTCTGCACAATTCAGGAACTGTTCAGAGCTGTAATACGATCGTGTGCATGAAGCCCAAGGGTAAGTTCACACGTGCCATTTATGCCGTGGTTGCAGCGATTTTATAGAATTAAAAAAAAAAAAAAAACATTGCATCAATACAAGTGCCAAAACTCAACTTCTTCGTTCACATCTGCGTCGGGACTCTGTTCATGGGTTCTCTCGGACCTTTTTGTCAGGGGAACTTATGAACGGAATCCCGACGCCGTTGTGTAAGTGTTCCGTTGTTTTGACATGATCAGTCCCATAGTCGACTGCGCTATTGGTTCCATCAAAACAACGGAACCCTTAGGCTGGATTCACACGTGCATGTTCGGTCCGTAAAGGATGGAACGTATTTCGGCCGCAAGTCCCGGACCGAACACACTGCAGGGAGCCGGGCACCTAGCATCATAGTTATGTACAACGCTAGGAGTCCCTGCCTCTCCGTGGAACTACTGTCCCGTACTGAAAACATGATTACAGTACGGGACAGTTGTCCTGCAGCGAGGCAGGGACTCCTATGGTATTGTTTCAGCTTGTATTCCGTTCATGGGTTCCCCTGATGGAAAGCTCCGATGGAACCCATGAACGGAGTCTCAACGCAGATGTGAACGAAGCCTTAGTGTCCTTTTAGATGGCTCAATATTTATTGTGAACATGAGTGCTGATTGACGCAATCATCTATCATGTATAATATGTCGTTCGTCCCCATGCATTTGCATCATGTCTACACAGGGAGATGTGCCGAATAGCAAAAAATTTTGGGTTGCATAAAAGATGCGAGCAGCCGAAGAACAAGCATTTTCTCGTTCATCGGCTGAACCTTGTCCTGTTTACACCGGGCAATAATGTTAAATGAGTGTTTATATTCACACTCGTTCATTCAATAAAAGAGCCTTAAGGCCTAGTTCACACACAAAAAATGTATGGCGTTTTAAATTGCATAAAAAAACGCTTCTAAAATAGTTTAAAAAAAATTCAAATGAAATATGCATTTTTTTTATGCCGTTTTTAGTGGCGTTTTTCATTTGGTGCCATTTTGTACTTGCTTTTCTTTCTGGTATTTTTAGAGTCCTATAGAGAAGCCTATGGGAAAAACTACTGAAAAAAACGCCATACCCAGAGCATGCTGCATTTGGAAAGAAAACGCCACTGACCACAAAATTGCCTCAAAAATGCCACAAACCAAAACACAGTTGTGTGTATTGCACTTTATATTTTTTGTACTTTAAACTTTAATGTAACATCTGGCCGCACTAAAAAAACAAAAGCTGCAAAAAATGCTGCAAAAAGACATTAAAAAAATGCAGCAAAACAATGTGTGTGAGTCCAGCCTGCGTTCTTTTCTAAGCATAGGCAACATAAAATAATCTTCTCCTTAAATGTCACCTATGTAGTGCGCTAGGCATAGTGTAAAGGGCACATAAACATTTTCAGGCCCTGTATCTATAGAAGAGGCCATTTACTGTTAAGTAAATCCTTACAATGCCTATACATTGCATGCCACAACACTGCTTCGGCCTCGGCCCTTCCATTTCATCATGCTTTATGTTTGACCCTTAAATGGGGGAGGGGTGATTCATTTCTTTTCACCTTCTTTGAAAAGCCTGTACACAAGACAATCTGAAAAAGACTGCAGCAAACAGACCAGGGTCAGAGCATCTTACAGCTTCCACACTCCCATTTCTATACATTGAAGATGTCCTTAGCCTTCCCCGCCAGTTAGATCTCTGCCATATTCATAGCAGCACAAGGCTTTTCAATAGACACGTATGCTTATCGTCTTAGTAGAAGTGTCAGCTTTTGTGATAAAACACAGGGAGGACAGGGTTGTAGTGAGGAAAAATGTGAAAAGGGGGAGGATTGTATGTTTACTGTACGTCTCATCCATATGAACAGGATATATATATGTATATATATATATATATATATATATATATACACATATATATATATATATATATATATACACACACACACACATATATATATATATATATATATATATACATACATCCCAACCGGCCCGGATCCGGCGGGACAGTCCCAGTTTCTCACCATTGTCCGCCGTCCTGGGTAGTCTGCAAAATGTCCCGCTGGACGCTGCATCAAAACAGCTGATCGCTGCTGACTGCAGCAGCGATCAGAAGAAGGCAAGAGTCTTGCGGCGGTGTTCTCACTGGGATCGATGCCGGCGCGTGAGTGGACCAGTCCAGTCACCTGACCTGTTATCTGATCTCACCGGTCAGGTGACTGGACTGGTCCACTCCTGGGCCGGCATCGACACCAGTGAGAATGCCGCTGCAAGACTCCTGCCTTCCTCTGACGGTGAGTGACGTCAAAGCAGAGCGGAGAGTGGCAGCAGTATGCTACCTCTACCTCTCTGCCCTCTGGCGGCAATGTGGCACCTACAGGGGGACTGTGTGTGGAGCTATCTACTGGAGGGCTGTGTGTGGCCCTATGTACAGGGGGCTGTATCTGGCGCTATGTACAGGGGGCTGTGTGTGGCGCTATCTACCCGGGGGCTGTGTCTGGCACTATCTACAGGGGGGCTGTGTGTGGAGCTATCTACAGGGAGGCTGTGTGTGGTGCTATGTACAGGGGGGCTGTGTCTGGCGCTATGTACAGGGGGGCTGTGTGTGGCGCTATGTACAGGGGGGCTGTGTGTGGCGCTATGTACAGGGGGCTGTATCTGGCGCTATGTACAGGGGGCTGTGTGTGGCGCTATCTACCCGGGGGCTGTGTCTGGCACTATCTACAGGGGGGCTGTGTGTGGAGCTATCTACAGGGAGGCTGTGTGTGGTGCTATCTACAGGGGGGCTGTGTCTGGCGCTATCTACAGCGGGGCTGTGTGTGGCACTATCTACAGGGGGGCTGTGTCTGGAGCTATCTACAGGGGGCTGTGGGTGGAGCTATCTACAGGGGGCTGTGTGTGGAGCTATCTACAGGGAGGCTGTGTGTGGAGCTATGTACAGGGGGTTGTGTGTGGCGCTATGTACAGGGGGGCTGTGTGTGGCGCTATGTACAGGGGGGCTGTGTCTGGAGCTATCTACAGGGGGGGCTGTGTGGAGCTATCTACAGGGGGCTGTATCTCTCACTATGTACAGGGGGGCTGTGTTTGGAGCTATCTACAGGGGGACTGTGTGTGGAGCTATCTACAGGGGGCTGTGTGTGGAGCAATCTACAGGGTGGCTGTATCTGGAGCTATCTACAGGGGTCTGTGTCTGGAGCTATCTACAGGGGGCTGTGTCTGGTGCTATGTACAGGGGGACTGTGTGTGGAGCAATCTACAGGGGGGCTGTATCTGGAGCTATCTACAGGGGGCTGTGTCTGGTGCTATGTACAGGGGGGCTGTTTGTGGAGCTATCTACAGGGGGGCTCTGGTGGATGATTTTTCCATTGACCGGTAGCAGAGTTACAGAACTGGAAAAAAAAATCCCCATCATGTAACTCTGATACCTGTCAATTGAAAAGTCATCCACCAAAGGGTCTCCCTCTTGACTTTCATTGTTCTCAGCCTTTTGGTTTGTCCTGCAGCTGCTGCCGCCGTGATGAGCAAATGTTATACCCAAGTCAGGAAAGTAACACAAAGACGATATAACCGGATCCATAATATCTGTGATATCCAGACAGTCTAGAGATCCGCAGTGACAATGTGCGCGTGTTATTTGCAGAAGGATCTGGCCATTTGATGTGTTGATGTGGGATATTGGACGTGGTTAGGGGGCGTGGCTTAAAATGCCCCTCTTTTCTGAATTCAAAAGTTGGGAGGTATGATATATACAGTATATAGATCCCATTTCCTCTTACTGTTCTCCACATCCATATACAAAACATAAGCAAATGAACACTAATCCCTGGGAGCAGCTCTCAACAATAGTATTGTAGCCGAGATTATGTTACAACTTTACTGATATTTATTAGAAACTACAAGCCCTTTAAGGCCTAATTCACACGAGCGTATTCCACGTCCGCACGTCACACGGACTTATGCAAGTCAATGGGGCCATTCAGACACTGTGTTTTTCACGCAGCGTGTGTCCGCTGCGTGAAACTCGCTGCATGTCCTATACTTGTGCGTTTTTTGCGCAACACGCACCCATGAAGTCAATAGGTGAGTGAAAATCACGGACAGCACGCGGACGCACATCTGTGTGCTGTGCGTGATTCACGCAACAGTTGCTAATGAGATTATGAGAAAAAGAAAACCACCTCCTTCATTTTATTTTGCTGACATAAATAACGCATGACATACAGATGACATACGCACATAAAAAACGCAGACACGCACCAAACACTGATGTCACGCGGAACTGCAGAAAAAATGCAGCGTTTTTTACGCGCGCAAAACGGACACGTGGACTATGGGGGATGCGTGATATTACGTCCCGTAGCGCAGAGCACGGATGCACCTCGGACGTGAAAAACAGCAGTTTTTCACGTCCAAGATGTACATCTAGCCTTATATTGTGTTTTTTTAGTGCGCCCAGAGATGTTACATTATAGTCTATAGTAAAATATAAAATGCACTACACATAAGGGCTTATTCAGACGAACGTGATATACGTCCGTGCAACGCGCGTGATTTTTACGCGCCTCGCACGGACCTATGTTATTCTATGGGGCCGTGCAGACAGTCAGTGATTTTTGCGCAGCGTCAGTCCGCTGCGTAAAACTCATGACATGTCCTAAATTTGTGTGTTTTTTGCGCATCACGCACCCATTGAAGTCAATGGGTGTGTGAAAATCAAGCGCACCACACGGAAGCACTTCCGTGGGATGCGCGTGATTCGCTCAACAGCAGTGAAAAGTATGAATGTAAACAGAAAAGCACCACGTGCTTTTCTGTTTACAAACATACAAGCAGTGTCATAATGATGGCGGCTCCGCGAAACTCACGCAGCTGCGCATCATATGGTGATGACACACGGAGCTGTTAAGTGCCTTTTTTGCGCGCGCAAAACGCACACCATCGTGTAAATCCGCTCTTACTGTTTTGGTTTGTGGCGTTTTTGAGCCAATTTTGTGGTCAGTGGCATTTTTTTTCCAAATGTTTTTTCAGATGTTTTTCCCATAGCTTTCTGCTTCAAGCATTGATCACGGAGTTGTGACAATCAATGTGACGAGATTTCAGCAATTGCTCTCAGAGTACAGGTAACACAACGTTAAAAGGGAGGACCACTTTCACAGCCAATTTGTTGCCGATTCTCTGGCCCGGGGATTTCGGCATCCCAAAGTTCCTATTGTCACTGTTCATATATGGACAGTGGCGTCAGGGGCTACTTCAGGAGTGGAATCTCCAGCCAGAGCGTTGTCCATATATAGACAATGACATCAAGGACTTTCCCAGGCTTAAGATGCTCTGGCCGGGGACTCCGGCATTGTAGCTCTTGACATCACTGTCCATATATGGACAGTAACATCAGGAGCTTCCATGGGCACAGTGCTTCAGTTAGCGCTCTGACCGGGATCTCAGGCGACGTATTACACTGTATGTCTATACAGTGGGATAAGTCGCTACCTTGCATTAGGGGTGTACATTGGAAAAAATGTACAAGTACAAAATGACAAAAAAGCCACATTGAACACCTAAAAAAAATGCGTAACATTTAAAAAGAGTTTTTTTGATGCAGTTTAAATTGCCAGAAAAATTCAGTGTGTGAAGGGCGCCACTAGGTCATGTTCAGACATGGCAGATTTGGTGCAGATTTTCAGTGCAGATTCCCGTACGGCAGCAAACTCATTAGGCACTCCGTAGATATGCTGAGGGAGAACACAGTTTAGTCACAATTTGGGTTGCTGAGGATGCAATCACATTTGACCTCTATTCCAATAGACCACAATGTCACATAGAAGAAAAGTCACGCAGAGGGTAAATCGGAGGTATGAGGACAATGCTATTTGCACAGCGATGTAGCTGAGCTAAGCGGAGCTATCTTACCAAAAACTGAATGTTAATTTTTTTTTAGTACATAGATCCTGGAAATCAATGGTCTCCAACCTGTGGCTGTTGTGGAGCTACAACTTCCAGCACGTTGTCAGGGCATGCTGGGAGTTGTTGAAGACCAACGCTATACAGAATTGGGCTATGTCATTGGCAGTTTAGCTTTTGCACTGGGGTCCAGGGGATGCTTGGCCCCTCTGTACCTAGATTCCCAACCATATACCAAATCTGATTGGTTAAAAGCAACATGGAGCACACATGAAATAAAATCTAATATTATTGTAAATGGAAGATCCAGACACCTGAAAAACTTCTAAAAAGTATTTAAAAAGTATAAAATGACCTGGTAGGCTGATGGAATTTTGGAAAAGCAAAAAGAGGACTTCTCAAAATGTAAGAAAATTGTGAAGGTCCATAATCTGAATGAAGACCCAATTCCTAGATAGGCATAAAAACAACAATAACATCCCTAAGCTCCATGTTCAAAGATTATCTTCCTAAATGCGTCATTATTATAAAGAGGAAAAACCCAAACATTTACCCATAAAGCCGCTGGTTATAGATACTTTAATGAATCCTTTGGGCAAAATTAGTTTATTTTAGATTGTTAATGGTTCCAAAATAAATGAGCTGAAAGAATAAAATCTACTACAAATATATAAAACAAAGCTCATCCTTTATTCAGGTTTCAATGACCCATCCCACATGCATAGTTTGTAAAAACATGGCTATAAAACGATCGGATTTCACTCCTTCCTACTTAGCCCTCTTAATGTATGCCATTACTGATTGTGCGTTACTATGGCAGCGAGGGCTATAAACTGGAGCGGGAGACTGGCGTGATAGATTACATATACATGCTGTGTCATTTCCAATTAGCTCAAATTGACTGGGTACTGCATTATGCTGTTAATGCAGAGGATCAATAAATATGTACAGAATGCAGAGGGTCTCTTCCTTTCCCATCCGATTCTACGAGGTCTTGGGCAGATCGCACTACAACAATGTTTAATAGTGCTGGTAAAGGGGCAGGTGGTGTATAGACACTATTCAGACTCAGCCTATTCAATCCAAAGTCTCCTAACTCTCCATTCATGCATAGCAAAACACCATCTGGTCCTGTTATGCCTCCAGCAACCACAGCTGACCAAAAAATGATAACAACAGCTGTTACAACACAAAAGCCAAACAAAGGAGGGGAGGGAAAGGTTAGAACCATTTCTGATGCGGAGATAGTGAAGAGGGGATGGGAGACACGGCTAATTCAAGCACATGAAAAAAAAAAGTATTTTAATTAAACCGGTAAAGACTCTACTTAAACCTGGGAAATGTAATCGCTACGATAGTATAAAAATATATCAATTGCATCACCTTCTGTTCTCTGAACACCGGGGTTATTAAAACCGTTGCAGAGTCGATACACTAAGAGGGCCGTGCATTGATGTAAAGAGCTGCTGGGTTGCTTGTACAGACAGTCGTACTTATTAGGTGTCTAAACTAAACAGCGGTGACCCCCATCCTCCAGTTCATTCTAGAAAGTCTTGTTGTAATCTGGTACCGGTTAGGAGAAGAGGTAATGCTTGGCCGGGGTCATTAAACACTTGTTACAATGTTACAGCACTTTACGGAATGAGCCACAATGTATATACTTTGTTATATTTTATGGTCCGGTAGGGATAAATGGATCTGAAAGATAAAATATTTATAGGATTTAAAATGTAGATGGTGGATAAAATTTCCAATTATTGCCTCCTAATGTTTGATCAGCTGTTTTATATAGTTTTGAAAACTGGGAATATTAGTAATGAAATAATAATAATAATAATAATAATATTATTAATAATAATAAAAATAAACATTATGATATTATTATTATTATTATTATAGTAATTGCTATGTATATCTTGTAATTGAAATATGTCCTAATTTTTTTGGGGGTAAAACAATTGTAATTGTATAATAAATAATGATAAATGTAATAATAAGTATATAATAAATAAATACAAAAAAAACAACAATTACAGAACTGGTTAGGAAATATTACAAATTAAAGTGAATGACTGGTTCAGACAACTACTTTCAAATGCCTTATGGGTACCGTCCCACGTAGCGGTGGCCGCACTTGCAGTAAACAGTGGCCCCACGATTTTGCCGGGTGTTACTGGCAATCATGCAGCGATTGGCCACCGTATGCGAGCGAGTTTTCGGCCACATGCGGCTGCCGATACATGGAAAATGCAGTCACACGTGGTGTACTTGCGTTGTTTTGCCCAAGCGTAAACATATACTCCAGGAAACTTTATAATGTGAGCCTAAAGGGTAAAATATTCCGCAACGCAAGAACTAGAGAAGTCTGTCTGAGTTGTGGAATATGTTTCCCATAGGCATACATTGTCGTTTTCTGCAGCAAATATTTACATTGCGGAAATACAAAGCAAGTACGTCACGTGTGACTGCACCCTAATAGGTCATGATGATGTAACACATGGGGTCCAGTGATCAGTACACCTCAACCAGCATCGGACTGGGTTCCCTTGGGCCCATCAGAAGGAATAATTCTGGGGCCCACTCATCATCTCTGCAGATTATGTGCACATCCACTTGTTATCATTGTACACATAGAACATATTATCAATAAGTTATAATAGGTTATTTGTGAATAACCCATAAGAAATAGACCCTAGTGGCAAATGCTTGGCTCCCAAGTTTGCTCAAAATGGAGTTGTCTTCTGCTAGACCTTTTGATACCCATTATTGCAGTCGTTGACCACCGGCACGTTTCACTTGCGGCAGCCACGACTGCAGGACTGTGTCTTCATGCCGGCATCTTTCGCCCAGGAGATGCTGACACAAGTGTTTGTAGACCCCTCTTGTGTCCCGTAGGGTGCACGCGCTCACTCCCAGTCTTAAAGGGCCAGAGCGCGCACCTGTCTAAAGTTCCCCACCCTGGAAAGTTACACCCTGGATTTTTTAAAAGCGCTCTGCCCTTCCTCTCCCTGCCTGAGTGTTGTATGTATTCCTGTGTTCGTCTATGCAAATGGTCCCTTAGTTGTATCCTGCTTCTTGTATCCTGTTGCTGTGTTTGTTAGTGAGCCTAAGCCTATTGTTGGAGTCATGTGTGCCTCATCTTCCACGTCTGTTGCCATCTGCCACGTCCAGTGGCAACTTCTGTGCCAAGCATCATCTGTGCCTACTTCACCACATCTCTGCTACTTCGAGTATCTGCATGATCATCTACCCAGGTACTCATATACGAGCAGGGGCATAACTAGGACAGACTGGGCCCCATAGAAAACTCTTGACTGGGCCCCCCCAGGTGCCACACGCAGACCCCCCTTATAGATAGTGCCCACTGTAGATTGTGCTATACAGCCCCCCTGCAGACATTGCTATACAGCCCCGCCTGTAGACAGTGTCACACCCCACTTGTAAAGAAAAGAGAGTGTGAGCATCACAGCAGAACAAAAGAAGCCTCCCAGGCCAAGATGGGTGCTGACCTCCAGGGATCTCACTTGTAAATGCCACATATCCAAACAAGAAGTAGAAAAGAGAGGCAGCACTCCAAACAGATGTCATCAGAAAAGTGGATTCATTCTTCCATCAGCGCAGTAAACAGTGCAACGTTTCAGCTGCTCAATGCAGCCTTTGTCAAGCGCCACTTGTAGATAGCGCCCACACCTCCCACATTTTAGATAGTGCCACACAGCCCCACTGTAGATTTCGCCATAAAGCCTCCCTGTATCTAGCACCACACAGCTCCCCCTGTATATAGTGCCACACAGCCCCCTCCCTTGTATATAGTGCACACAGCCCCCCTTAGTAGATAGTGCCACACACAGACCACTGTAGATTGCGCCATGCACAGACCCCTGTAGATAGAGCCACCGCACTCCCCCTTGTAAATAGTGCCATACAACCCCCCTGGTACATAAATACAGCACTAGAACAAAGCTTATACATATATACGGCACGAGAGCCAAGCTCAATCCATATATACAGCACCAGAACCAACCTCAGTACATAAATACAGCCCCAAAACAAAGCTCAGTACATATATACATCTCCAGAACCAAGCTCAGTACATATATACAGCTCCAGAACAAAGCTCAATACATAAATACAGTCCCAGAACGAAGCTCACCACATATATACAGTACCAAAACGAAGCTCATACATACACCATGTTCCAAATTATTATGCACATTGGATTTAAGTGTCATAAACATTTAATTATTAGTTTTTCAATTAAACTCATGGATGGTATTGTGTCTTAGGGCTCTTTGGATCATTGTAATCAATCTCAGACACCTGTGATAATTAGTTTGCCAGGTGTGCCCAATCAAAGGAAAACTACTTAAGAAGGACGTTCCACATTATTAAGTAGGCCACAGGTTTCAAGCAATATGGGAAAGAAAAAGGATCTCTCTGCTGCCGAAAAGCGTGAAATAGTGCAATACCGTGGACAAGGTATGAAAACATTGGATATTTCAAGAAAACGTAGGCGTGATCATCGTACTGTGAAAAGATTTGTGGCTGATTCAGAGCACAGATGGGTTCGTTCAGATAAAGGCATAATAAGGAAGGTTTCTGCCAGACAAATTAATAGGATTAGGAGAGCAGCTGCTAAAATGCCATTGCAAAGCAGCAAACAGGTATTTGAAGCCGCTGGTGCCTCTGGAGTCCCGCGAACCTCAAGGTGTAGGATCCTCCAGAGGTTTGCAAGTGTGCATAAAGCTATTATTCGGCCATCCCTAAACAATGCTCACAAGCAGAAACGGTTGCAGTGGGCTCAGAAATACATGAAGACTAATTTTCAAACCGTGTACTTTACTGATGAGTGCCGTGCAACCCTGGATGGTCCAGATGGATGCAGTAGTGGATGGTTGGTGAATGGCCACCATGTCCCAACAAGGCTGCGATGTCAGCAAGGAAGTGGCAGAGTCATGTATAGGGCTGGAATCATGGGGAGAGAGCTGGTAGTCCCCTTTAGGGTCCCTGACGGTGTGAAAATTACCTCTGCAAAGTACCTAGGGTTTATGACTGACCACTTTCCTCCGTGGTACAAAAAGAAGAACCGTGCCTTCTGTAGCAAAATTATCTTCATGCATGACAATGCACCATCTCATGCTGCAAAGAATACCTCTGTGTCATTGGCTGCTATGGGCATAAAAGGAGAGAAACTAATGGTGTGGCCCCCATGTTTCCCTGACCTCAACCCTATTGAGAACCTTTGGAGCATCCTCAAGCAAAATATCTATGAGGGTGGGAGGCAGTTCACATCAAAACAGAAGCTCTGGGAGGCTATTCTGACATCCTGCAAAGATATTCAAGCAGAAACTGTTCAAATACTCACAAATTCAATGGATGCAAGAATTGTGAAGGTGATATCAAAGAAGGGGTTCTATGTTAACATGTAAATTGGCCTATTAAGTTTTTTTTGATTGAAAGAGCTTTTGATTTCTGTAAATATGACCTCCTGATGCTGCAAATTCAACAAATTACCATTTTAGTTCTCTTTACAACCTGTAAAATGTTTTGATCTCTGTTGTGCATAATAATTTGAAACAGTGCATTTTGAGTTTTTTACTTCTAAAAAAAAATCTGTTATCATTAGGAAATTTGTTCAATAAAATTTGCATTATACTCCAACGGTTGATGGCTTGAAGATTATACTGTCTGTCATTTGCATCGACTATTTAGGAAAATCAGTGAAAAATAACATTTGCATAATAATTTGGAACGCGCTGTATATACAGCACCAGAACAAAGCTTAGAACTTAAATACAACATCAGAACCAAGCTCAGTACATACATACAATACAAGAACAAATACAGCTCAATTTAGTGGCACCCCTGTAGTATAGGTTTGTACGGCGTAAAACTACAGCTCCCAGCATGGCCCGAACAATAGTAAGGATATGCTGGGAGATGCTGTTTCACAAAAATAAAATCATACCACCCATCATCACGCTGCAGATCATACAGTCACTACAGCACTGATTAGAGGCAGAATAAAGATTTACATTAAGTGACTCATCGGTGATCTCTCAGATTCTAGTTCTTTTTCTCTTTACTTCTCCCTCTGGTCCAGAACTCTTTGATGGACTTCTCCCGGCCATGACCCATTTCTGCAGTTTTCCGCCCAGATGTCTTCAGCTTCTCACTTTTAAAACATTTCTGCACCTATAAACGAATATAAAATTCTCAACACCTCTAAATATAATAGAGCCATACATTCCACCTCTTACTATAATAGCGCCATACACTGTGTCCCTGATTATAACAGTACCATACACTGTTCCACACACACACACCATTCCCCCTGTACATAGTGCCCCATAGCCCCCCTGTAGATAGAGACCCACATAGAGCTTCTGTATATAGTGCCCTACATAGAAGCCCCTGTAGATAGTGCCCCACATGCAGCGATGTAGATAGTGCCCACATGTGAACTACAGAGCTGCAAGGCAATAGTGCTAGCCACTGAGCCACCATACTACCGTGCTCCCGCTATAGATAGTGCTCCACATATAGCCCACCTCTGTAGATAGTGACTCACATATAGACCACCCATATAGACAGTGCCCTACATATAGCCCCCTGTAGATAGTGCCCCACAGGTAACCCACCCCTGTATAAAGTGTCCCACATGTAGCCCACCTCTGTAGATAGTGCCTCACATATAGCTCCCCCTGTATATAGTGTCCCACATATAGCCCACCCCTGTAGACAGTGCCCTACATATAGTCCCTTGTAGATAGTGCTCCACAGGTAACCCACCCCTGTATATAGTGTCCCACATATAGCCCACCACTATAGATAGTGTCCTACAGATAGCTCACCCTATAGATAGGGCTCCACATATAGCCCACCCCTGTATATAGTGACCCACATATAGCCCACCCCTGTAGATAGTGCCCTACATATAGCTCCCCCTCTATATAGCGCTCCACATCCCCACATATAGACCCCCCCTGTAGATAGAGCCCCCACTGTAGATAATGCCACTCACAGTTTTAGTAGAAAAAAAACACAAAACTTTACATACTCACCCTGATCCCGTTCCTGCGCCGTCTGGTGGAAATGCAGATCTGCTCTCTTCTGAGCAGGTCTGCTGGAGCTGAACAACGCAAGCAGCGCATCATTGAAAGGCGCTGATTGGCAGGGCAGAATGCATTTCCCCGTCAATCAGCACCTTTCAAACACGGAAGCGGCGCAATGATGTCATCACGCCGCTAGCGTCGTTGAAAGGTTCTGATTGGTGAGGCATGCCATTGGCGGGCCCAATCAGCATCATTGTAAGGCGCTGAATGGTCGGGCATGGAGCGTGCCCGGCCATTCAGCGCTAATGCATGTATTCGTACCTGCGTGCTATAGCCGCAGGTACAATTACTGCGAAAGGGGATGGCCGTCGCTAGCTCCAGGGCCAGTGACATCACCGGGCATGGGAAGGCCTGTGCCGCTCGGCCCATAAATGTTAGCAACTCGGTGGCGCGAGCCCCGTAGTAGCGTCGTTATTACTGTAGCAGGCATAACGGCTGCTAGCGGCACCACCGGGCATATGGGGGAGAATGTCGGCAGGCAGCACAGGCCCCCCCGTGCCGCAGGCCCCGTAGCAGCCGCCACGGCTGCTACAGCAGTGGTTACGCCACTATATCCGAGAGACTGTTATTGACTGTTGTTTGGCCAGCTGCTTCTCCGCTACAGCAGAGCGGCATAGTGGATCCACATAACCTACAGCCGTGACATCTCCATGAAACCCGCAAACTGAAAATTCCCACGTCACACACCTACTGTATAATAGTAGCTCATGCAACCAAAGGGAGCAATTCCACTAAGCAAATATGATTTTGTTATATTCGAGTAAGTCCAAAAGTCAACTTACATATCAAGGCCCCATGCACACAGAGGCCACACGTGTGCATTAGGCCTAAATGCTATGGTACCTAGCTAAAGAGCTTATGCTCAATTTATTACATGTGCTCAATATGTATTTTATGTAGTTTTATTCTGTATGTTTTTTCAATAAGGATAAAAGTTCCCAATAACTCCCAAACTAGGATACATTTTGTATTTTTAAATAAGTTTTTGCTCTCCATCAGCCAAAACAGTAGATCATTGCTGTTTTTTATAGGAAGTGATAAATTCACATACATGTAACGTTGAAGTAGTTTGTTTTTAACGATTGAAATAATATACAACATAGTTACCTTGTGTGAAGCTAAACTTTCCAAACACCCGAACACTTTAACAAACCAGACAGTGCCCTACATATAGCCCTCCGTAGATAGTGCCCCACAGGTAACCCACCCCTGTATAAAGTGTCCCACATATAGCCAACCTCTGTAGATAGTGCCCTAAAATAGCTCCCCCTATAGATATTGTTCCACATATAGCCCACCTCTGTAGATAGTGCCTCACATATAGCTCCCCCTGTATATAGTGTCCCACATATAGCCCACCCCTGTAGACAGTGGCCTACATATAGCCCCTTGTAGATAGTGCCCCACAGGTAACCCACCCCTTTATATAGTGTCCCACATATAGCCCACCCCTATAGATAGTGTCCTACAAATAGCTCACCCTATAGATAGGGCTCCACATATAGCCCACCCCTGTATATAGTGTCCCACATATAGCCCACCCCTGTAGATAGTGCCCTACATATAGCTCCCCCTGTATATAGTGCTCCACATCCCCACATATGGACCCCCCTGTAGATAATGGCACTCACAGTTTTAGTAGAAAAAAAAAAAAAACTTTACATACTCATTCTGATCCCGTTCCTGCGCCGTCTTGGTGGAAATGCAGATCTGCTCTCTTCTGAGCAGGTCTGCTGGAGCTGAACAACGCAAGCAGCGCTTCGTTGAAAGGCGCTAATTGGCAGGGCAGAATGAATTTCCCCGTCAATCAGCACCTTTCAACCATGGAAGCGGCACAATGATGTCATCGCGCCGCTAGCGTCATTGAAAGATTCTGATTGGTGGGGCATGTCATTGGCGGGCCCAATCAGCGTCATTGTAAGGCGCTGAATGGTCGGGCACGGAACGCGCCCGGCCATTCAGCGCTAATGCATGTATTCCTACCTGCGTGCTATAGGGGGAGAATGTCGGCAGGCAGCACAGGCCCCCCCCCCCGTGCCGCAGGCCCCATAGCAGCCGCTACGGCTGCTACAGCATTGGTTATGCCACTATATCCGAGAGACTGTTATTGACTGTTGTTTGGCCAGCTGCTTCTCCGCTACGGCAGAGCGGCCTAGTGGATCCACATAACCTACAGCCGTGACATCTCCATTAAACCCGCAAACTGAGAATTCCCACGTCACACACCTCCTGTATAATAGTAGCTCATGCAACCAAAGGGAGCAATTCCACTAAGCAAATATGATTTTGTTATATTTGAGTAAGTCCAAAAGTCAATTTACATATCAAGGCCCCATGCACACAGAGGCCACACATGTGCATTAGGCCTAAATGCTATGGTACCTAGCTAAAGAGCTTATGCTCAATTTATTACATGTGCTCAATATGTATTTTATGTCGTTTTATTGTGTGTTTTTTCAATGAGGATAAAATGTCCCAATAACTCCCAAACTAGGATAAATTTTGTATTTTTAAATAAGTTTTTGCTCTCCATCAACCAAAACAGTAGATCATTGCTGTTTTTTATAGGAAGTGATAAATTCACATTCATGTAACGTCGAAGTAGTTTGTTTTTAACGATTGAAATAATATACGACATAGTTACCTTTTGTGCAGCTAAACTTTCCAAACACCCGAACACTTTAACAAACGAGACAGCATGTAAAGTTGATTTATAGAAATGGATGGAAATTCTTAGCAGCCAACTAAGAGCAGTCAGCCACTGGTAATATTTTGAAGTAAAATGTCTTTGTGATTTTAAACAAATATTTACAGAGTAATTTACCTAACAAATAAAAAGTATTACACACCTGCTTGTCGCTTATCTCACTTATTGTACCAGGTGCACGCTAGTTTATCCCAGATTACTAAATTGCCATAGACATTACAATTTGATCAGTGGATTCCACAGATAATCTAATGTCTATGGAGGCTGCCAGTTGCTCCCCTGATAATCTGATGTCTATAAAGTCTGGCAGCTGCTTATCTTTCCTTGCTTTACTGAAATGATATGTATGTTCAGATTGTCCAAGCAGAATATGTAAGGCTTCGTTCACATCTGTGCCAGGGCTCCATTCCGACGTTCCGTCTGAGCTTTCCGTCAGAATGGAGCCCTGACTGAAACAAACGGAAACCATTGGTTTCCGTTTCCATCACCATTGATTTCAATGGTGACGGATCCAGTGACAATGGTTTTTGTTTGTCTCCGTTGTGCAAGAGTTCTGTCGTTTTGTCGGAATGAATAGCGTAGTCGACTATGGTATTGATTCCATCAAAACAACGGAACCCTTGCACAACGAAGACAAATGGAAACCACTGGCACATGATCCATCACCATTGAAATCAATGGTAATGGAAACGGAAATCTATGGTTTCCATTTGTTTCAGTCAGGGTTCCGTTCTGACGGAAAGCTCAGACGGAACGTCAGAATGGAGCCCGGACGCAGATGTGAACGACGACTTAGTGATTTGGAACCTATAATTGTCATTTGAACCATCTGTCTATCAATTGGCTAGGTCATAAAACTTTGACGATCGGGATCCCCACCAATCCAGAGAATGGCCGGGTTGTAGTCCTATTGTCAATGTTGCATTAGGTCGCTTATACTCGGGCTCTTCCTATTTAAATTAACGGAAGTTACAGAGATTGCAAAACGGAGGCTCACAGTTCCTCTTTTCTAAAGTAGACTAGCCTATCACCATATTGAAACTTATGTATCATCTCGTTACTCCAATTATTTACGCAAAGAAACAGAACACACATACAATGACTAGATTTAATGGCTTGTGATGTTTTTGCTTTACATGGTATACAGTGTTACACTTTACTGTATTTGTCTTTGTAGCAAATTAAATCATTCCCTATAAATGTTTAATGTATCAACAGTCTGGAAGAGAATTTTTAAGAATTTATGATAAAGAAAAATAGAATTTCTTAAGATATATCTTAGGAATTTCTATTTCAGGCCACTCAATACCCATAGACAATAACAAGACTAGGTTCATTAAATATTAAGTGTTAAATTCATTATTAATAATCTACTGTATTACATACATTCTGGACAACGACAGCCCTGAGCCCATTCTGTATTCAGATTGTATCTCTGACAGCATTGGTTTCTCGGGTAAATATCCAACGATATCATTGTTTGGGAATTAGGATTCTGATCAGGTCTGTTAGTTTGCTGTTTTTAATTTTCATTTTATCATAAGCAGTTTAAGATTGTTGCCAGCGGTAATTTGCAATTTTTATCAAGACCTCTTCATTATAGCTTGTGACAGGACAGATGCTGTAATTAATCTTGAAAGACAACTGGGGAATTGTGTCCATAACACTCGTTGTATAGCGGGAAGAGGGAAGAGAGAAATGGAGAGGGCAGTAAATGAACCTGTTTTGTTCTGAAATGTAAACAAGAAAAAACAGATCTGACATTACCCCTCCGCTGTATTCCTAAGAAACCAGGTATCTGTCATGTCACATAAAAGATCATTTGTACAGCACCTTCAACGTCTCAGCTCTGGTAACGCTTTCTTCTTTCTAGTGCTTCATACAAAGAAACAAAAAACATCTGTCCTCTTGTTTAATATTTAATCAAACAGGACTAAGGCTGTACAATGTATCCTCTGTGGTGGTCATTTCAGCAATTTACATGAGGAAATCTTCAAGATGTTACATTAACAAGAAATAATATACAAACCACAGTATATCGGGCTGCTAAGTTAGGCTATGTTCACACAGGGCAGATACGCTGCCTAAAAGCTCACAGCGTATCCGCCCTGGGCGCTGCAGGGAATTCCGGCCGAAAAACGGCACCAAATTGTGGTGCAGTTTTTCGGGCGGAAACTCGGCTGCGGATAACTGCACGTAGAAAAAAAGAAAAGTTTGATACTTACATAGACATGGTGATGCATGCCTCTCACGTCCTTCAGGACGGCCTCCGGGGATGATGTTTCATCCCATGTGACCGCTGCAGCCTGTTATTGGCTGCATCGGTCACATGGGATGAAACGTCATCCCAGGAGGCTGGCCTGGACGAAGAAACACATAACTCTGTGTAAGTATAAGATTATTTTTTTTCAAGAGTTGCTTTTTTTCGGCGGAATCGCTGCTTTTGTGCCGCAAAAAAACACAATATCTGCTATCTGTTACGGGTTTTACCCCCCCCCCCCCCATTGAATTCAATGGGGAAGACCTGCAACAAATAAGCAGCGATTACACAAATACAAATCACATGCTGCGTATTAAAAACCGCACCGCAGGTCAATTTCTGAGCGTTTTTTTCAGTTCAGCATTTACGAAGCGTGTGGGTGACATTTGTTCAAATCTCATCCACTTTGCTGCTACTGTATTATGCTACAGATTTTCCGCAACTAAATATTTTGTGGAAAATCTGCAGTATTTATGCTACGTGTGAACTGACCCTTATATGGAGTAAAAACAAGATAAAAGGTATGGGTGGACTTTTTTTTAATTAAAAAGATACTCATGTTTCCCAGGTTAACTGACTATTATATGGAAGGACACTGTAAACAAAGTGACAAGAAATGTATAGTCAACAAGACAAAAAAAGGCCAGAATAGCCCCGAAAGTGCACATTCATCACACTACACTCACACTGTCAGGGACCATCATTGTCTTCTATATTAGCAGCTTCTACCCTCACCTTTTCCTTGTAGATTGTAACCCCCACGTGGGCTAGGTACTCTCTCCTATTGTACTGTATGTTACGTATATAAACCCCTCTGTATTTCTGTACATGTGTATAGGGCCTGGAAGTTAATAAACAATCATAATCTAATCTAATTCTATTTTGGATCTGTCTACCACTCCTCTACCTGTTTATTGTATTTTTAATATTTCCTACAGGAAACAAAAAATTCATACATTTGAAAATGATTGTTACACATAGTCATCTATTTCCTCTATTTTCCTTAGTTCTACACAGTTCAGTAGGAATGCTAACAGCCCATTATAGATTATCAGGCCAAAATAGGACTAGGAATGCTGCCTATCCATGATACCCATAAGGTGCTGTTCACACTGTGCTTCAAGGCAGTGACTTTTAAGGGATCCATCTGAATTCCTTTTTTTTTTCTTCACTGGAAAAAAATAGCGTAGGATAGATAGGCAATCAATATTTTTCCCAGGACCCTTATCAGAATGAAGTGATTATCGTGCCTGGATAAACATTGAGCCATCAGGCGTATCAGGGGTCAGACTCTTACAGATTGAACATTGATGACCTATCCTGGATAGTAGTAAACTTTTTTTTTAGGTTTTTCTGTAAAAATAACAGAACAGCCCAAGCCACTACAGTTGATGCATGGCGTCAACTCTGGAGTACTGCAATAAGTTGTTCAGCATGGAGTCATTGTAATATGATTAAAGGGGTTTCCAGCCACCAAAAATGTATGGCCTATCCTCAGGATAGGCCATCAATAGCTGATGGGTCTGGGTCCGGCTTTTGGGACAACCGCCGATTAGGGGTATTGAAGGGGTTGCTCGTACGAGTGCTGCTTCAACTTAATTTCTTCATGCACACAGTGAGTCGTTGACAGGCATTTAGCAGCGATTCACAGGTATTGCAGCCTTTTTTCCCATTGAAGTGAATGGGAGATAAGGCTGCACTACCTGTGACTCGCCGCTAAATGCATCCTGAAAGTCGGACCTTGACCCATCAGCCATTGATGGCCTTTCCTGAGGATAGGCCATCAATTTTTAGTGGCTGAAAAACCCCTTAAGGCTATGTTCACACTGAGTTTTGTGACTAGTTTTTTGACGCGGAAACCGCGCCGCAAAATTCGTCAAAAACGGCCCGAAAATGCCTCCCATTGATTTCAATGGGAGGCGGAGGCGTCTTTTTCCCGTGAGCGGTAAAACCGTCTGGGCGTGTTTTTACTTTTTTGACCAAATGGGCGTTGTACAGAGAAGTGTAAGACGCTGACAAATCAGTGACCAATCAGCGTCATACACTTCTCCCCATTCATTTACACTGCAGATAGCGATATAGCTATATCGCTATGTGCAGCCACATAAACACACTATAACGTTACTGCAGTGTCCTGACAATGAATATACATTACCTCCAGCCAGGACGGGATGTGTATTCAGAATCCTGACCACTTCTGTAGCGTCTGTGTGAGACTACAGCACAGTACAGCGAGATCTCGCTGTAAATGACAGCTTACGGCGTAATCTCGCGAGACTACGCCTGCTATGCTGTAACTCACAGAGAAGTGCAGAGAAGTGTCATGATTCTGAATACACATCCCGTCCTGGCTGGAGGTAATGTATGTTTATTGTCAGGACACTTGATTAACATTAATGTGTGTATATGTAGCTGCACATCATGTTCTAGTAAGAACACGATGCTGCTGTGTAAATGAATGGGGAGAAGTGTATGACGCTGATTGGTCACTGATTGGTCAGCGTCATACACTCCCCTCCACAACACCCACTTGGTCAAAAAGTAAAATGCCCAGTTGGTCATTAAGAAAGTCATTAGCATAAAGCTAATATAGGTCATAACTCCGTCAAAAATGTTTTTCTAAATAAAAATCTACATTACAGCACCGATCACATCATGTACAAGATAGGGCATTTATAATGTGGTGACAGAGCCTCTTTAAGGAAGACAATTATTACCAGAAGTCATGACAGAACTGCACTAGTTTGTGGATTAAGACCTCATATGTGAAGATAACTAGAGTGACATAACTTACTTTGCCAATGTATACATATTTACCATGTACAAAACTACAAGGCCAGCATTGGAATGGCATAAAGTATTTGGACATGACATTAACGACAATGCCATATTTGTGCACCAAATTTACATTTCCAGTGGTTTAAAGGCAATCCCGTAAGATTACATCAAGGTGATAACATATTAATTAGATCTGCTATCAAAAATGTTCTTGTCCAACTGTTGGGACCCTCGCCAATACCTAGTAAGAAGGGACAACTCAGCCCGTTTTTTTATTTTTATGAAACCACTTTTTATGAAGACCACTTCGACCATAACATTGTGTCAGAATTACAACATAGCAGCCCCACTTACTTGAAAGTAACAACCTCGTCATTCTAGAAATTGGTGTGGTCCCAGCAATCATATATGCCATCAATGTTGGATTGACTTGGGTCAATCAATGGGTCATCAATGTTTATAATGAGCAAATACCTTTAACTGTTCTCAGGCCAAGATTAATGCAAAATACTCAAGTTCTGTTAACCCCTTAGTGACCACTAATACGCCTTTTAACGTGATTCACTACTGGGCTTTAGGCTAGGCTGACGCCTTTTCACGTCAGCCTAGTCTAAGTCCTGCACGGGTCTCCCGTGCAGGCAGGAGCCGGGGCTCTGCTGTCTGATGACAGCTGAGCTCCTGCTCCAACGCCCGCGATCGAAGTTTACTTCGATCGCGGCCGTTTAACCCGTTAAATGCCGCCGTCAATAGCGACCGCGGCATTTAACTTTGTTTACAGAGGGAGTGCGCTCCCTCTCTCACCCATCGGCGGCCCGCGAATGCAATCGCGGGTCTCCGATGGGGTGTCATGGCAGCCGGGGGACTGATAAAAGCCCCCAGGTCTGCCCTGGACATATGCCTGTTAGGACGCGCCGGAGGCACGTCCTAACAGATTGCCTGTCAGATTTACACTGACAGGCAATAATGCTCTGGTATACGAAGTATACCAGAGCATTATAGCAGCGATCGGAACATCGCACAGTAAAGTCCCCTAGTGGGACTAATAAAATCAGTCATCAAAGTGAAATGAAGATTATTAATAAAAAGTACAGTAAAAAAATAAATAAAACCATTTTTTTCCATAAAAAGTGGTTTTATTTAGTAAAAGTGTAAAAAAAAAAAAAAGTACACATATGTGGTATCGCCGCGACCGTAATGACTCCATTAATAAAGTTAATATGTAATTTAAACCGCAAAGTGAACACCGTAAAAAAAACACGCCAAAAACTATGGCGAAATTGCAATTTTTTTCCATTTCCCCCCAAAAAAGTCATAATAAAAATGAATCAATAAGTCCCATGTACCCCAAAACAGTACCATTCAAAACTACGTCTTCTCCCGCAGAAAACAAGCCCAAAAAATCACTACATTGATGGAAAAAAATAAAAATTACGGCTCTTGGAAAGCGACGATGCAAAAACAAATAATTTTAGTTCAAAAGTGTTTTTATTGTGCAAAAGTCGTAAAACATAAAAAAACCTCCACATATGTGGTATCGCCGTGATCGTACCGACCCATAGAATAAAGGTAACATGTTAATTACATCGCACAGTGAACGGCGTCAATTTAAAAACGCATAGAACAATGGCGGAATTTCAGTTTTTTTTTATAATCCCCCCCAAAAAGGTTAATAAAAGTTAATATAAAAATTATATGTACCCAAAAATGGTGCCATTAAAAAGCACAACTAATCCCGCAAAAAACAAGTCCTCATACAGCTATGTAGACGAAAAAATAAAAACGTTATAGCTCTTTGAATGCGACTATAGAAAAACGAATAAAATAGCTTGGTCATTAAGGCCTAAAATGGGCTGGTCACTAAGGGGTTAAAGTACGTGACATTAAAGGTATATGTGTGTATAAATCTTAACAGTGTCTTATATGGCAATTTCTATTTTGGGTGAAGTAACACCAAATGAAATACAATGCATTTTCTTTAGGATTAGGACTACAGATAATAAACAGGTGGCTGGGGTAAAATGTTGTGTAAATATCATAAGACCATCTTCTGTAGGTTTTGCATCTTTACTACTGACCAAAGACATTATTACATTTTATTCATGCAATTCTTGGATTATAAAGTGTTGAATGTTTGGGCAAAACTTTTCTTCCTATAAAAAAAATGAATCAAACAGTTTTGGTCTTCTTCATATAACCAGAAAGTAAAAGGAATTGAACAACAAAAATTTTGGATATTACTGTATTATTTGTTAATATGTTCATCTCTTGTAGGAAAAAATATCTACTTGCACTTTCCACATCCACAATGTGACAAACGTATAGTTCCAAAGAATACACAGTGACAAGGGTCAATGGAAGTAGATATATTCGAACTTAATTACTTTTCTTTGTCAAGGGAATTCTGTCACAAAGACCATCAGTGGTTTGATCTTTTTTAATGGTAAATCTTTGAAGGTGTCTTAGTGCTCTTTTGTTAAGGCTTGTTCAAAACAATCGGTCTTACCTAAAATGATGCCATTTTGTAACTAATTTACTTATTTTTTTCTTGTGATCACATACTGTATATATAGGATAGAACAAAACAGGGGCAGATTCAGTAAGGTCAGATTCACACGAACGAGTGCAAACTCGGACATGAAAAACTGTAGTTTTTCACATCCGAGTTTCACCTGTGTGGGTCCCGTTTTCGCGGCGCCCCATAGACTTGAGTCTATCGAGGGATCCATGAGAACTGAAGAAAATAGAACATGTTCTATTTCTCAACGGATCCTTCATACGGTCCATTGAAACAACGGCTGTGTGAATGGCCCCAATGAAATACATGCGACTGTGTAACGACCGTTGTTTTAACGGCCGTCACACGGATGTATACTACAATCGCCTTAATTCGGCCTAAGCCATATGTATTAAACTGCAAACAAACTTTCTATGGACTCATCAGTTTGTAAAGGTGAGATAACTTAAAGCATTACTCCATTTATGAAGGCTGCCAGGTCAACCATAGATCAAAACGAACCATGGGAGACACTGCAGGGGTGGCAGGGTGGGCACATTCACATAGCACCTGCCAGATGTCTAAGCCTTAACTGCCCTCGTGACCAACAATTCCTGCCTTCCCTGAAGTGTCTTCCAATAGCCATTTTCAACTTCAGGTGGGAAAGCTGGAGCTACTAAACATACCTCCTACTTGGTGGTATCTAGCCTTACAGAGAATCTGTCATTATTTATCAGTATGGCACCCTATTATATACTAGTGGGGGGCAATAACAAACCCAGTCCCCTTAAATAACCCCAAAGTGCAAAAAAAAAAACACTTCCTGTTCTGTGGGGGCACAAGATATACATAATAATCACTCAGCCAATGAGCATCTCTAAAAACATTTTCAGCTATTTTATAAAATACTGTAGACTTCTATAAATTACAGTTTATTGTTTAAATATTTTCTTATAGGAACCCAACATTTTAATTACACAATCATAATTTGGGTCACTTGGCAGAAATGCAACATAAAGTGTAGATTCTTCCTTCCTTCTCATTGATGTGAAATTCTAGGCAAAAACTGAAAATTGTGTTTCTGTCCAGGTCCGTTGTATTTCCACATTACAGGATTCATGAGAGGAAACATTTCCTTATATACAGTACTGTAGATGCAGATCAGAATATTATCTAAAGATTTAATTTTTACAAGACTCCTTTTTAACAGGTGGCAGATTGTCCTAACTTCAATGTCGCCCAAAATTACACTTAAAAAAGAGTTATAAATAAATACTACAAGTCTAAAACAAACCAAAGAGACAGTAACACAACATGAGTCATGTTGGGTGGCTACTTTTAGACCAAAAAATGTTATAATAATAGCAGCGCCCGCATCAGCACCAGGGAAATCTGGGACGTTGCAAAGGCCTACCGGGTTTGTGGGGGTAGCACCATGGCAATACGCTGCTCTTCTACGCTGAGGGTGGGGCCCACATACACCTGCAGTTGGCCTTGATTAAGAGTCATTTTATGTAAAATTATGTATATTTTATCTTGCTAGATCCATGGTAAAATAGGCAGCTGTGGGTCTCTCATAAAAAATAAATAAAGCTAAATGCATAGAAAAAGAGTAAAAATAAAAACGTACTAGTAAAATAAAAAATAAATAAACATCTTGCAACCTATTACAGAAATGTGTTTATTCTATCGCAAGATAAAAGCATTTTTTTCAGTTAAGCAAAAATACAAACAACTTAACTGGCGCTATCAGAACTCATAAAAAAGTATAAAACAGCATAAAAACACAATAAGCGATGTAGCAATTAATGGTTGTGTAACCAGTGTTACATTAAAGCCTTGTTTATGAAAACATTTTACAACAAATTATTTTAAAACGTACAACTCGGAAAGAAAATATTTACACCTTATTAGGGTACCCTTTTTAAATATTCTACTGTTCATACAGTACTTGTAGCATTAGTTAACTTTAGCTCTTAGAATAACCATTTACAGTATTTAAGTGCATTTCCCTTTCAAAAATACATTGTTTTAATAGAAATGTGTTATTTCAGCACAATATATTCACATTTCTGTTCTAATGCAGATGTAGGAGGTGGAACACAGAAGCAATCAACGTACCGTTACAGTGTATTTCAAACTTACATTTTGGTTGCTAATGAGAATTTTTTTTTTCAATTTCGATATAGACAAAACATGAAAAAATAAGAACTTTGGCAAACATCTGTGATTTACATCATATCATATGACAAAAATGCCATTAACTACGTATATGTCATACAAATGCACTTGCATGGTCGTGACATTATCACTTTACTGGTAGCATACAATTTGTCTCTGTGTGCTGGTAATGCATTGAGGTCGCCTTTAAATGCTTTTGTCGCATGTTCATGTCCACTCAAATTGTCCAGTTTCTATTGTTTTTATTTTAATTTTTTTTTGTGATTTCCCAGTGTGTTCACGGATCACACAATTCACATATTTTAGGAAAAAAAAAAACTATAAATTAAAAAAAAAAAAAACATCACATGGAAAACAAAAAGTCATCATTCTTTAGTTTCCAGAGAATACATTTTTGAGGATGCGAAAATATGATACAAGTTACACTGTTCTTTATTGCCTATCTAATAGACACTTAATAGTCTCACTTGGTCCGTTATGCACTCTTGCATAACACGTTTGGACAATATACAGAAAATGTACCTTCCCTTAAAGAGATGAAAATGTCCTGCAATGAAACCCCTGTAGGATTAGAAAATACTGACTTGAGACAGCACTTGAGTCTGTGCTTGGGACTGTATCAATGGCTGGTGATGCTGAGATGCTGGGGAAGGACTACTGATATGGGGGATGGGGGATGCTATCTGGGAAGGTACACCAGTTTGGGAAGGGCCAGGAGATGGCTGCTGAGGAGACAATTGTGACTGATGCTGAATGTGTTGCATCTGCTGTTGTTGCTGCATTTGCTGTAGATGTATGTGTTGCAGTTGCTGTTGCATTTGTTGTTGAAGTTGCTGCTGCTGTTGCTGTTGCTGAAGCTGCTGCTGCATATGATGTTGGAAATGCTGCTGCTGCATTTGCTGCTGGATTTGCTGATGCATTTGATGCTGATGAAGTTGCTGCTGTTGCATTTGCTGCAATTGCTGCTGCTGCAGTTGTTGGATGTGATGCTGCTGACTCTGCAGCGAAGGGCTTACTTGAGAAGAGGGCGGAGTGGCAACCATTGGAGCACCCATGGAGCTCATTAACGGAGTTCCCATACTGGATGGCATGTTGGGTGCAATGCTTACCGAGGTCACAATCTGGTTAGATGGTAGTCTCATGTTTAAAGGTTTGGGTGCAATGGCCCTTGGAATTGGCTGCTGAAGATTTTGCACAGCCACAGAGAGGGAGGCGTGTTGAGAAAGTGAGGAGTTAAGAAGAAGGGTAGATGAGAGGTTTGTTGATGCCAGTGTTTGCTGGACGGAGCGTATTGTCTGAGCCTCTGCAGATTCTGCTGCAGCCTGTTATATAAAACACAATATGGTATTACTCCAATGAATGATATTCAATGCCCAAGGGCACATGGCACAACATTAGGGAAGAAACGGATCTGAACCTCAACGTCTAAATGTTACAAAATAAAAAATATTAAACATGTATACATTTTATATTAAGCAAAGGATGTCTACTGTTTAGATGGAAATCAAAGAACTCATGTAAATGCTCTTGCTACGAGGGTTGATGGCCACACGTTAGTCATAACTGCATCTGCTGTTTAGCTCCACAGTTTATGATGAAAGTGCATTTTAACCAGTCAATAATCATTAAGGTCTAACTTACAATACATTTCTTCAACCTATTTTGGACTAGGAGTTTACTCTACAAAATAATATGAAGGTAGTTACCGATTTTGAATCTGCTGGAAGCTATAGACTGTTCTATGAGCCTCTATAACACCATTCAAGTAAAGTATTTGTTTATATTATCTGTTAACTGCCTAAAAAGTTAAAACCTAAGCTGGAATTAATATGTACCTAACTATGGAGGTTTGATGGGACCTCCACCGATCCTGAGAATGAAGATCCCGCAGAACTGATTTAACGCTGCGTCCCCTTCTATGTTTTTCCTGCGCATCGGCGCTCCTGGACAACCAGCTGTGCAGGGAACTGCAGCCGGCCCCATTCTTGGGCGCCTCTGTGCAATAAAAAGTGGCAGGGCCGCAGGGCTAAAGCAGTGCTGCGGCTCCTTCAATCTCTGGATCAGCCATCACTTAGCGACTGATAGGGGTCCGACTGCTGGGACCCCGACAGATCACAAAAGTGTGATTAGAAAAGCCCCTTAAATTATTGGGACTGTATTAAAACTGTGGCTCTCTAGCTATTGGGAAGCTAAAATGCAAAGCATTTGTAGGAGTTAGTCGTTTCCCAACAGCTGGAGAGCAACAGGTTGGAGACCACTCGCGTAAAATCTCTTACACAAACATACTTCATTTGTACTTGGCTTAAAGGGGTTTTCCAGTGGCTAAAAATTGATGGCCTATCAGGATAGATCATCAATAGCTGATGGGTTGGAGTCTGACTCCCAGGATCCCCGTCGATCTTCTGTATTGAAGGGGGTGTAGCGCTTGTACGAGCGCTGTTGCCCTTTCATTTCTACTTGCTCACTCATTTAGCGGAGATTCACAGGTATTGCAGCCTTTTCTCCAATTCACTTCAATGGGAGAAGAAGGCTGCAATACCTGTGAATCGCCGCTAAATGCATTTTTTCTGCTTTGTTTATAGCATTTTATGCACTAGATACAATTTAAGAAATAATGTTGGACAAGCTGACAATTCCCCTTTAAGTAGGCCCTAAAACTTCCTTCCACTCCACAACTATACTATTACATGAAGATGAGCCCCCTTAAAAAGGATTTCCACCCAAAATGTTACATTTGTCATGTTTAAGTAGGATCTAGAAGTTCTAGCCATTATTCTATTCCATCCCGGCTGACATTTTTGGAAAAGTAAAAGCCATACTCGTCACCTTTGAATTAGCTTCTTAGAAACTGATGGTAAATTGTCACTTTAATATAGATTGAACATGTTGATCAAATTAGTTTTACGATCAGTTTCTGCGAAGCTTATTCAAAAGTGACAGTAAGTAAACCAAACATAATGATCAAACTTTTGCTATCACACTAACATCTGTTTTAACCCTTTAGTGACCAGCCTATTTTAGACCTTAATGACCAAGCCATTTTTTAAGTTTTTCCATCGTCTCATTCAAAGAGCTATAACTTTTTTATGTTTGCATCGACATAGCTATATAAGGTCTTGTTTTTTGCGGAACAAGTTGTAATTTTTAATATTACCATTTTGTGGTACAAAGAATTTATTGATTAACTTTTATTAACCTTTTTTGGGGGGGGGATTGAAAAAAAACTGCAATTTTGACACACTTTTTTGCGTCCTAAATTTACGCCGTTTACCGAGTGGGATAAATAACACAATAACTTTATTCAGCAGGTTGATTTATACCAAATTGATATAGATTTTGTATATTTTACTACTTTTACACAGTGAAAACACTTTTTTTTTTAAATTATTTGCTTTTGTGTCTCCATATTTGAAGAGCCATAACTTTTATATTTTTTCGCCGATGCAGTTGTATGAGGGCTTTTCTTTTGCGAGACGACTTGTAGTTTTTATCGCTACCATTTTGGAATAGATGCAACTTTTTCATCACTTTTTATCACATTTTTTTTAAAGGCAGGATTCAAAGAAAACAGCAATTTTTGCATGTTTTTTTATTTTATTTTTTACGACGTTCACCGTGCGGGTTAAATGTTGTAATAAGTTTATAGTTGGGGTTGTTATGGACGCGGCAATACCAAATATGTGTAACTTTTGTACTTTATTTTGTTTTTTAATAATAAAGCAGTTTGTTAGGGGAAAAAGTGGGTTTTTCATTTTTTTTCACTTTTTATTAAACTTTTTTTTTTACTTTTTCACTAGTCCCACGAGGGGACTTCACTGTGCGATCCTCCGATCACATTTATAATATACTGCAATACTTCTGTATTATGCCTGTATTATGCCAGAGGCATGACCTAGCAGGCATTTACTACAGGCAGACCTGGGGGCCTTTATTCAGCCCCCGGCTGCCATAGAAGACACAGACATCTGGTGCTCTTATCACCGGGTGCCGGTGGGATGAGAGGGAGCTCCCTCCCTCTCTCCAAAACAACTCAGATGCGGTGCTCGTTATTGAGCGCCGCATCTGAGGGGTTAAACAGGTGAGATCGATACTAATATCGATCTCACCCGTTCGAGCAGGGATGTCCCCAGCCCTCAGCTACCTCTGGTAGGTGAGAGCAGGGAGATTTAAAATGCTCCCTGCTCTCTTTATTTATTCCGATGCAGCGCTGTAAAGAGGCTATTGCATCGGAATAAAGCCCATTAGTGGCCGCCGTAAAAACACTATGGGGCGGTCACTAATGGGTTAGTATTATATGGACAATTTTATATAAAAAACTACACAAGTTAAAATGTGTCATTAGAGTCATTACATTTACCCACTTGATAACGGTTTGTGGAATAAAGTAGTTATTTCTGATGCTCACAATATGCTTACTGCTGTTTATAGCTACTTGGATTTATTTCACTGACTGAGGACACGGTAGCGACATAGCTGAAGTTGACCAACTTTGAACGCTCCACATTGGATGGGGAATATAACAAATTTAAAATATTTCGTATAAAGCATAAATAATACTTTACAAGGGGTACAAGCAAAATGGCCTGACAGCAGATGGTGGTTAATGCTGCATTACAATAAAGAAGACCATTTTTACCGACTTCCAGCTATCACCTAATTGGTCAGACCTCCAGGCTTGTGTAATCAGGGCTTGGCAATTTCACCCCTTGTTTTTGCTCGAGGCATGATCAACCAACCCGGAACTCTACTCTATAAATGGCACCTGACCATAAGGGCCAATCTGAAACAAAGGGCCACAGAGCTCATCAAAGCGCTTCTGCCGCTTAGTTTTAGCAATCGGTGGGGGTCTCAGTGCTCAGACCCCCATCGATCAAAACGTCTGACATGTCACTATGACATGTCAAAAGTTTTCTAAAAGTTTAGTTACCCTTTAAATAGCAGATTCAAAAACTACCAGAAGCTATACAGGCCTCAAGTTCCAAAACAATTAGAAACTGCTATAATTATTATCATAATATAATTCTTACCTTAGACACCAGACTTGCTCTGTAGGCCGCAAGAGCCTTTAAGTATTCCTTTTTGGCCGCTTCGGTTTTCCTCTTATACACCTTTATGAAAAACACAAGTAGTTAGAAATTTATTTTTAAGCTCAAAGCACAGTTGTGGTAAAAAAAGCACAGTCAATATAATTTATTGACAAATGTCAACCCTAGACTTTAGATTGACATCCGATCCTGTAAATTTTGAGAGAAAGTTTCCGAACATTTAGGGCCTGGGAGGCTGTTTGTTTCCCACTTTATACTGTGGATAATAAAAAATAGGACATGTTGGGTTTTTTCCTGCCTGGTCACCCCTCCACATTTAATCTAGATTAATATGCAGAAGAGCATATGGCTTAGCTAAATATGCATATTATTAAGGAACTACCATATAACATTAAAATACATAAATATTCACAAAATTATACAAAAATTACAAATAACTCCAACATCAATATTAAGGCAGAATTCATAGGCATTAAGTTTGATACATTATTATATTTATTAGTTACATTTTTGCTTTATTAATCATTGATACAATTATAAAATTGCTCATTAGAAACCAGCCAGTCCAGTACAAATCTAGAGCAATCCTTTGATAATTCACCCAGTTCTCTGAATGGCTGTGATTATGCTTTTCATGACTTCCTGCCTGCAGAAGTCTGGCCATTTCTGAATACTTTTTGTGCCATTCAACAAAGGCCCAGTTGTTGCACACAACTACAAATAGGCTTGATTAATCACCATCATTAAATCATAACAGGGGAAGTCTGGTAGAGAGCAGATGTCTTAGAAACTTGTACACAATGCCTTCGTGTTACATTAACAGACTCCAAATAACAATTAAAAAAACCATCATCCACTTTTACCACAAGGCACTTTCATTCCATAGTTGGGACATTAACAATGATGGCTCTGAGCAGGTGTTTAAACATTATTTGATATACATTAATAAAATACTGTAGCACCAACATATTCTATAGACTTTCACAGTAAAACTGGCAGAAACTCCTACAAGCTCTAAAACAAAAAAATGGGAAATTACACAAAGAACATTTAAAGACTATGTCCACCTTATGTTCACCTTCACAACCATTTTGTTTTATTGTCCCAATGCAACTACAATGAATGAAGCAATTTGCAAATAGTTTTGATTTAAAGTGTCCTGTCGTTTTGTTTTTTTCAGCTTCTATGCAGACCTATGCATCTCTATGGTAACAGACAACAAACAAACTCTGTGTAGTCTGACTCTGCAGTCATTCTCTCTTCCATGTGCCATACAATTTTCTAATTTGCATTATTACCTTAGTTGTATGGGACGTGTGCATACACACATGAGACAAGTTTAATCTAGGGGTTATCACCCTAGATTAAGTCATTACTATGCACATTTATATTGGATTAGCTTTATTTTCTATGTATTGGGGACAGTGAGAGTCTACCAGACACCTCTGAAATAATTGTCTCAGGAAAGAAACAATTGGATTGGAAGTGAAGATCAAACTTTACAAATGTTATTGCCCCATGAGGACAAATGTCTGAGGGTCTGGCCTCTGACAAATGACTGTGTGAATTTCGACTCATGATACATGCAATGTGGTGTGCTATATCTCTAAACGATATATGCCATGTGAGGGATCACGCTGCAAAAACAACTTTGTACAAATCCAAAAACAGCTCTAAAACTGTGTGACAAAGTATTTTCGGTATAGAAGATTATAAACTGTAAGGCATGAAAACCCTAACGGGTTACTAGCTTCATTATGATATTGGAATAAAAATGCATACAGGATAGAAAGTGTTTTATGAAGTTAGTCATTATTATAAAATATAGCATTAAGGGTTTGTCATAGGGCCAACAAGCCATGGGCCCTCCAGTCGACAGGATAAAGGGCGGTATGGTGGTGTAAACCAGGTTTAAGAAAGGGATCCGTTTTCTCTATTTGTAGCTATGTTGACTGCTTGATATCCCATATAATTCCAAAGACCCAGCAATGCTTAGGAAATATAAAGTGCTGGATTTGTTTGTGCGCAGAAAACTAGAAAAGGGTTGTAGGAACATATACCATACTGATTATAGGTCAATTACCTGTTTTTGCTCTTCTCCAAGACCATCCCACATTGAAGCCACAATTTTCGATACTTCACCAAAAGTTGCGTTGGGGTTCTGACCTTTGATTGCAGCTTGTGTATCTCGAAAAAATAGAGCGTATGCAGAGACGGGTTTCTGCGGTTCATTTGGATCTTTCTTTTTCTTCTTCTTAGGAGTCTTGGGCTTCTTGCCGGAGTCAGGTGCTGCTCTTTTTTCTCCAATAGTCTGAAAAGTTAATACAACGTGTATTTTAGCCATATGCTACACTAATTCCATAATCATTATTTCTACTCCTGACAACATTAAAACATTAGGCTTTCTCGTTAAAGAAAATTTGTGGAAAAATGAAACCGTGATCAGACTTGGCCAGATCATTAACAATTGTAATAAAATGAAGCAACAGGGATAAGAATGAAATTGTTGCAGTATTTTGAATTTCTTTTGTTGCTTTTTAATTCATATTTCTGAATAATAAAATTCTCTCCGCTCCTGTTTTGGCAGGCTGAAATCTCCGGTGAATTTTGTTCTTGAAGAAGGTGAAATGAGAAAACTACTCATTCTGCTGCAATTTAAATTATTTATAAATCTGCTAATCGGTAACCAAGAAGAATAAGTATTAATAGACACAATACAAGAATGTTTTTTCACTTTTTCCTTTAAAGAGGCTCTGTCACCAGATTTTGCAACCCCTATCTCCTATTGCAGCAGATCGGCACTGCAATGAAGATAAGAGTAACGTTTTGGCCAAGTTATGACCATTTTTATATTTATGCAAATGAGGCTTTCTAAAGTACAACTGGGCGTGTTTAAAGTAAAAGTACAACTGGGCGTGTATTATGTGTGTACATCTGGGCGTTTTTACTTCTTTTACTAGCTGGGCGTTGTGAATGGGGGTGTATGATGCTGACGAATCAGCATCATCCACTTCTCTTCGTTAACACCCAGCTTCTGGCAGTGCACAGACACAGCGTGTTCTCGAGAGATCACGCTGTGACGTCACTCACTTCCTGCCCCAGGTCCTGCATCGTGTCGGACGAGCGAGGACACATCGGCACCAGAGGCTACAGTTGATTCTGCAGCAGCATCAGCGTTTGCAGGTAAGTAGCTACTTTAAAGTCAATCTTTCCCCAAAAAAACCTTATATACTATTATAAATCATATTTATAATGAAACAGGAAAAAATTCACTTGCAATCGAAACTAGTATATTGGATAGTGTCATAGAAATTAAAAGAAGCCATATTAAATCTCCATCATTATACACACCCTGTTTGTTTCATCGGCATCTTCTTCATTAACTGAACTGGAGGGGGATGGAGTGGCTGACTTGCTTGCTGGAGGTGAAGGAGACGTATGGGGAATGGAAGTTGTTCCAATATTGAGTCCTAACTGAGCACTTAGCTGAGACTGGTTTATGGTGGTGAGTTGACTTTGAGACATTAATCCTGCCCGTGCCACATCGGACATGTGAACCAGCGACCTCATAATTAATGAGGGATCCTGACGATATTGGGACATCTGAGCCTGTCTTTGATCCTGTGGAAAAAAAAATGTTATATTAGAAATGCAACTGATGATAAAACCAAATATGAACATGGCAATATGGATTTTTTAATCTTCCATTTAATTTCCCTATGGCTTCTCAGCTCTATTATAACATATCATACAGTATAGGGAGAGATTCTAATAATAGAAGTTATTAGGAAACGGATCTAAATTAAGTTTCCTAATATACAAGCAGCTGAACCTTTTCTTGAAATCCTTCCTTAGACACTTATAGGAAAGTACTGTATTTAGTAGGTAGTTTATGCCAGTTGTCTGGGTAGGACATTGTGTATACATCGTGTTATTTAATGTCGCAAAAATGTATCGAATTTAGATCCTGAGAAATTCAAGCAAAGGTAAAGGTTGACATGTGTATATTCAAGCATGATTAGGGCTCTCCTAGCTATGGCTTATTTACAATACAGTCATAATAAGTTCAATGCTGGAGAGAAAATGTCGGTCATTGATGTATTAAATATCACAGAAAAAGTTGACCTAGCAAAATCGGGCTATATTAAAGATTAATGGGTCCTTAGTTGCTTTTCTTTGTAGTTCTTACTTAGAATGGACAAGGAATCATGTTTAATCACTATATTTGTTATATGTGCTGGATATAATCCAAAATAACTTATTTAATTTTGGATACTGGGGCAAATATTTCGTATCAGTGTTGTACTGGGGTTTCTTGGACCCACCAGAGGATATGATTCTGAGGGCCCACCCTCCATCTATACAGAACCTGTGCACATCCACTTTTCATTGCATTATGAAACTTTTTTGTTATTATTTTACACATCACCAATAATGGTTATTTGTGAATTAACCTACAAGTAATAGACACTACTAGCAAGTGACTGGCTCCAAATAAAGACATTTGTGGCCCATTATTGTGTCAGAGCGTGGCCCACAGGAGGATCCTCTGGTATTCTGTTGGACCACTCCAACCCTGTCCAGTATAGACTCACACTATCATTTATCCAACTAACTTTCTCTACTAACATTTTCTAACAGTTTCATTTTAGAAGTCTAATATTTTGCATGTCCATTCCCAATATTTAGCATTTTTATATACGCAATTTGTAACAATTTTGTTTTTGTTCAGCCTTGGGAGGAATGTTATTATTATTTATTCAAATTACTATCAAAAATTTTTTTTAAATGTTCATCTTGACACGTTCCCAAACCATCAAAAACATTTGTTATCATGTATTTCCAATTCCTGTACAAAATACATTTCATAATGTGGAACAATTTTGGAGGGGTTAAGACCCTGTTTATGATAAGCAATAGTGGCGACAAAATGTATGAAATCAAGTAAGGACTGTCTAATTTTACACTTCCATTACAGTATATTAAAACTGAAAACATTCAAGGACAAAGCTGCAGCAAAACATTTTTCGAACTAGAAAATACACAATAAAATTTTTTAAAGGGTCAACTACTTTGTGTATTTAAATAACATATATATATTTTTAAATAATAATAGCGGGGGTTTTTTAAGGCCATCACAGAAGAGTTTTTTCATGCAGTGATTGTGTGTAGTGGCATGTCAATGAAAAATACTTAATGAAAAATGGAATGTTGGCAAAGAAGAACTCCATGCACAAGATGTAATCAGTCAGTACTCTCCTTTCATTAGTATATTTGTTTTTACCTCCGGCAGTTAAAGAGTAACTACAGATACCTGTGCAATGCAAGCTGTTTCTATATGACAGAGCACTGAAAGGTGAAAAAGTAGGTGCTATCTTTTCTGCAGCTGGGGAAGCAACTTTAACGTAAACTCACAATACAGATAAGCATATTGGTAGTCATTGACCTAACAAGCTAGAAAGATTTCTAAGTCAGTGCATGTGAGGCTTTATTAAAAGAGGGAATTATTTTATAGTTTTTAGGACTTCAGATAAAATTTGTATTAAATTAGGCCTCATATGCACAAGTATTTGTTCCCACACCCCAGTGTATGTATGTATATATGTATGTATGTATATATGTATGAACAAACAAACAGAATGTAGGAGCTGCACCGTAGCATGCAATGAGGATGCTATCCTCAGGGGAAACTTGACGTGAGACCCCAAATACGTACAACCACAATCCAAAGAAAGAGAGGCAGCACTCCAGTGTTATAAAAATCCCAAATTTGTATTCACCCAACATATAGGCAACGTTTCACCTTCCCATTGAAGGAATTTTCAAGCTCGAAAGGCTTGAAAATGCCTTCAATGGGAAGGTGAAACGTTGCCTATATGTTGGGTGAATAAAAATGTTGGATTTTTATAACACTGGAGTGCTGCCTCTCTTTCTCTGGAATGTGGTTGTATGTATATATGTACGTATGTATGTGTATACATATATTTTCCTAAAGAACGTCGTGTCTTGATGAAACATATTGGACGTTTTTAAATACATCCAGTGGTTCTGTGCTACTAATTAATTGGATTGTGATCTGCAGACGCTTCCCAAGTGTAAACATTTACATTACAGCCAATGCTACTCAAAATGCAATTCCTACTGATATATTGTAGTGATTGATAGGAATTATATGTGCAGGGAGTTTTTCACAGAACCTTGCGTGGGTTATTAATGTTTGAGGCTTAAGTGCTTTACAATAAAAGCTACATTTTAAAGTGTGTTGAATAATAATATAATATAAAATCGGGATATTTTCTCTAGTGAAGCAGGTAGAAGGGTATTTGTTGTCACATTTGGCAATGTGTAGTGAAATGTACAGTATATATTTTGACCCACCGACTACTGGGGTCATTTTTTTTTTTTTTGCTTTTGTTAAACCACTATTGCTCTCCTGTGTACTGAACTCTAAATACGACTGACCACGACTGATCTTCAACTCCTGTGTACCGAACTCTGCATACATCTGACCACGGCTTATCCCTGTCTCGTTGTACTCAGTCACCTGCAGCCCAGCTATCATTTGGGTCCTGCAATGTGGGAATCCCCTTGCAGCAAAGTCCATACCCCCTAGCAGCGAGTGTAAGGAATTCCTTAGATTCCATACCCCAGGTTAGCCTGCGCCAACCCAATTATGGCTTTCCCTCATTTCCACTTGCTGCATTACAACTCCTTACGGTGATATGACCTCTGCATTACCATTGACTATTATTGTGAACTGTGTTGTAACCTCGCCTATTGGATTCCAGACTCGAGAATCAGCATCATTACAGGAGCATCACTGCTCAGGGAAAGTCTGTGAAGGAGCTTCTAAGAATCGGCAGTTGGACCCCAAGTGATGGAACATACTATCAATATGCCATCAACTACTTTGGTCAGAAAAGCACTTTAACTTAAGAATGTTAAGCTGAGTTATACAAGTATGGCCAAACTGAATTTGTCATTATACTCTCTTTGTGTATCATGATAATTTTCCTAGGAAAAAAACACAACATAAAACAAAATCGTATTTAAACATGCTGCTCATGGTCGCATGTAGTCCACTTTTAAATTTTCAGATTTTGATAAAATGTTTGCCCTCTACTAGCAACTGCTCTAAAAACATTTAAAATAGGTTAGTAAAATAGCCAAGTGTTCCATATTAGCTGTTTATAGTATTAAAATCATCACTATTTTTTCATTTCAAACCGTTGAGAATTTTGTTGTTTTTTTTTCATTGCATGAGATGTCTTTTATATAACGCCTAAAAATTCTAGAACATGACATGAAAGAGGCAGATAACAATGTATTGTCTCAAAAAAAAAGGACCGACCTTAATGAGCATACAAACATTTTTAACCACGCTTTGATTTACATGCTTAACTATAAGTAGAATTAGAGCAAGGACTGAGAAATCAGATCCGGCATGTGTTAATTTACTTGGCTCAACTAAATTTAAAAGTCAAAGCCATAAATTGACTTGATGTAAAATAAAATGTCACTTGTATAAGAACTTAACAGGCGGTAATAAAATGGGCATTTTCCCAACATGCTCTGTAATGACTGCTGAGAGAATGGCTTCAACTGTTTTTCACTTTTCCTATCTGCTGTGCTCTTGTACAGATTTTTATAGAGTTCATCAAAAATAGTATTTTTATAATATATAGTATAAAGCAGGGATCTATTTCAGTTGCAAACATATTTAGGAATACTCCGGGGGAAAGTCTGTCAATCAAAACAGTGTGAAGGATTGTATAAAAACTTACTTCTTTATCATGTTCAACCAACCATACATGGTTGATGAGTGGTGGCCGTCTCTTACATTTGTAACTGAATAATGGTTATACTTTATTGGGCTAGGTATATATTTTATCATTTACATTTCTGGTTATAACACACTGACTTGACCATAGAAAAGAAAATCGTTAATTGGCCGTTCATGACCAAAGAGCAGAATTCACTATAAAGATGTTTAATGGTCTAGTTTACAACAGTTACAGGGCACCCCCAATAATATAGACATGTTTTCTATCTGGACTACTTGCAGTCCATGATTTCAATGTATTTAGCTCAACGGGACCTCATCCGATTGTTAACCATTATCAACCATTCATTTGCCTCATGGTTTGTATTGTCCCACCCAGTCTTGCATGTGCCCTATAAAACTATTTTGACTTCTACCATGATTTTGACTTCTACCATGACTTACTCGGGTCAACAATGGACATCCTCTTAATCTAGAGTAATTTTACACCATGAGCACAATAAACGTACATTAAGACTAGTAAATGCATCATTCAGAAGCTATCCAGGTACTAGGTATTCCTTAAAAAGATAGCTTCAAGAGGTTGTTTCATAAAGACTACACCTTTTTAAAAATAAGAAAAGCTGGCATGGCGATCAGCTGATGGCAACAGGTCTGGCTTCTCTCACGCCCTGGTCATTGGCTATCACTGGGGGAAGCTGCGGCCAGCCACACATTCTCCCTACGGCGACAACTACAGGAGAAATGCAGCATTACATGCTGCCCATTCAAATAACGGGCCTAGTCTCCCAGAGCAGGTCTCTGTTCTGGCACATAGACGCCCCTCTATGGTGTCCATATGGCTTAAAGGTACGGTGCCTTATGAAACAACCCCTTTGTTACACTCAGTCAAATTGACTATGTTTTTGCTAATTTAACCCCTACCAAATCCAAAACATAATATGGTACCTGGTGACTATTAAAAATATAAGCGCTAGGAATAACAGGATTAACCACATGTAATATTTCACGCAACAAATGATGATCAGTCAGGCTTATTCATATTTTACTATAATCTCTTATTACTTTTATTATTGCGTATGTTAAATATTGCTCCTTATTTCTCTGATGTAAAATAAAACTAATACTTTCATTACACAGGCATTTGGAGATTGTATAACCATATTGTGCATGTTGATCTGCAGAACATCATTTATGCCTTAAATTCCATTATAAACAATTTCCTTTCTCCCTCTCCTTTGCCTTTGTTCTTATTCTGTTTCATAGCTATTTAGCACCACTGCTGTAAATCTTTGAAGGTGTGTAATTGTATTGCATGTAATTTCCACATCTATCAATCTCAGCTTGAAATAACAAAAACCTTTGACTGCTCGCTGATGATAATCCAAATCTTCTTCTGAAAGAAAGAAAGCCACAAACAAAAAAGAGGCAACCTCACATAAGATGAATGATTATGGCCTTCAAAAATCTAGTTGTACTATGGCTGTTAACCATAGTAATAAACATCTTCATAAAAATAATAAGTGCTTGTTTTAATAGAATGTTCCACGCATTAAACACATTAATGACCCATGAAATAACTGTTTTATCTGCAACACATTAGGCAACATTGCCCCAACACTGTATTAATTGAAAATGTGCTCATGTTAGCTAAATATAAGGTCATAAAGAGTGGAGACAGAAATATAAGTAAAAAAAAAAAAGCTTCAAATACTATCCAAAAGGAGGATATCAGAAAGATCAAAATCTTTATATTGGTCTATTTTCAATCAGCAGATATCTGAATGCAAAGAATAAAAATAACCATATTAAATGGTTAATGGTTTAGCACCATTTTTTACTTTTTTTAAAAATGTTTTAAAAAATTTGATGGAATGGTAAAAACAAGGAGGTTCATGAAAAACTGAACCTTAAAACAGTCATTATACAAATAACCCTTCTAGAGATATATAATAACACCGAACATTTCATCTAAACAAAATATTATTATAGAAATAGGAACATTTAGATTTTTGGGGAAATGCAAGGAAATTAAATTAGACAGTAGTTCCATACATTTGTATAGACCCCAATTTTGGACGAACCATTGATTTTAAAGGAGCTATGTTGTACATAATTAGGCACCATTGAAATGAATGGCATTTCTTATATGTCTAAAATTGGATTCATAGACACATCCAAAAAGTGGCAAAATGGTTTTGAGCACATTACAAAAAGCTGCGGTCCCATAATTCAGGCCATAGTCAAGGGTGTACATACCGTAGAAACAGCTCATGTGGCTGCTATGGTGCCCATGATGAGAATGGAAACAGTCCTATTTGGTCCTATACCTTTGCTATTAGGTGGGGGGATCTGTGGGGGACTCCCAACTCAAGAGGAACTATATTGTTTGCAAACAAGGAAGCAGGGAATTGACCGAAGAGTCATGGTAAAAAAGTAGAGGTTGAGAAACAAAGACGATGCCCTTCTGTTCTAGGTGGCAAAACCAGCAACATAATGTGGGTCCAATTTGATGTTTTCTATTGGGCACCCTCTCTTTTGTGCAGACCACTGGTCACCGACCCCCTCATGTTATCTTCTTGTATATAGATGTACTTCTTTCAAATAATAGTCTTATATGATAAACTATGAATACTACATTTTAAAGTCTAAGACAACTCAGCAAATGTAAATTTTAATAACTTAATCCATGTCATGAGTGGTTCCCCGATGAGGAACATAAGAGGTTTTATTTGCTACTATTTATATTCAGTTCACACTTTTTGTTATTAACAAGCATGTATCATGGATTTAACAAAGGAAAATATCAGAGTAATCTGTCACACAAAATCACCCATTTCATAAAATGACAGAATTATTTTGCTCGTCTCCATGTGTGAAGATTCCTTTGGTGGAGTCAGAATCTGTGAAAGTGAGGCAGAGGGCTAATTACTTTAATGAGACATTAAAATCCAGCCATGATTAGGATGTGCTAATGACAGTCTTTCGTTTTACTCAACCTGAATAGATAATTGTAATATCTGAACATTGGACTTTAACCCTTGAACATGCTGTTTACTAATATACATGGAGTAGGTGCATATGGTAACAGCTGCTTTTTATTAGATAGTTGTGGAATGTACTAGTGCGGTCGTATCTAAGGAATTTCATTCATATATATGTATCATTTTAGGCTTGGAAAAAATATATTTTTGGGACCTGTTATTATTATTATTTTATTACCTATTATTTGGTTCTACGTAGGTGAAATCAAAAACTGAGGGCGCAAGTGCATGAGCTAAATATTTTACTGCAGCTCAACTGAAAGGGACTGAGCTGCAATACTGGACAGAGCCCATTGGTAAAAGTGGTTCTGTTTTTGGAAAAAAAAAAGCAGACCCTCTTTAGATACTATTCATTAGGTGCATGTTAAAATAAAATTATGCTTAAGGGAGAAGAGAAGATAAGCAACAAGGAGATTGATGGGCAGAATTGCAGGAATCATGAACACAACGATGAGAAGCCTGAAGACGCAAATAAAAGTGAGGACGTTATTAATATGGTCACCAGGAGTCAATAACAACTTAATCATATTGCTAGCAGCATCCTACCCAATGGCTTCCAGTAAAAGATTTTACTGTATAGTATCTCATACAAATTGAAGATCATTATTAATGATAAACTAGGTCCTGCCAAAATATCAGGACCCCGGGCTCTGTGTAATGTCTGTGCTAGTGAGATGAACACAGTGCTTCACCAGACTTCCTTCCTTTAAAGTAGTTCTAGATTTTAAATCAATATGGCTTCACTAAAAGGGCACTTAAAATCTTCTGAATCTGTAACACAGAATACTCTTTAAAACTTTAGGGAGATCCCTGTTGGGAAAAGGAGTGAGTGCAGAGAATATTGAGATACATCTCTCCCATATTGACAGGATATGTCTCCTTAAGGCCGTATCAATATAAACTTTCTCCTCGCCCCACACTCAAGATTATCATTAGTTAACCATATTTTAAGACAAAATATGTAACGAAAACATTGGGACAGAGTAACTATTCAAAACACGCCAAAATTCGGGCTGAAATGGAGCCAGAATTCTGGTACACATGTCGTGCGCGAAATGTATTCAATGTATTAGACACCCACTGTTTTCATCCTGCTCAACAAGGCGATGTGACTTAGATGTAAAGGAGGTGTGTTATAGTGGAAAGGGGTGCGGCTTAGATGCCCCACCATGCGCCAACATTTTGTTGCAAAAAACTTCCATCAACAAAATCAACAAGAAGGTGGTATAAGGAAAAAAAAAGTATCTAAAATATCTAGCAAGATGCGCTAAGTTTATCATACAGTGTCCATTAATGTGATAAACTTAGCGCATCTTCTGACTGCCTTGTCTACGTTTACGCTGTATAAATCCTGGACAGTATTAGTAAATCTGCCTCATTGTATATCCAGTATCCTTTAATCCATGATATCCAAGTAGCAAGGTGAGGATGAAGAGGACTATAAGGAACCAAACTACCCCATTATTCGAACAATTTGGAATCCAGCAAGACCTTAAAACAAAATGGTTTTACATCCCTTCCATCACATAGCCACATAATAAAAAATATAATCCTCATTCTGGGATAGCAGGCAGAGTAATGTAAATTGTTCCTTTTTGCAAAGTGGCGTCCACAACTACTGGTATATTGCACAGATGTAGCTATTTTTAATAAAAGTTTATAACCTTTTTTAAAGGGGTTGTCCAGAATTAAAATAAAATGTCTGTTTTTTTCCCCAAAAACAACGCCACTCTAGTCATGGGAAGTGTCCAGTATTGAAGCTCAGTCGCATTCATTAAAATGATGGTGAGCCGCAATACCAGAAACAACCCATTAGACAGAAGTGGTGCGGTTTCTGGAAAAAAACAAAAACGTATGCTTTTTACTAGTCCTAGACAACCCTTGAAGATGGTATTTAGCAAGAGCCGTTAGATAATAAGCAAGTATCTCTTTCAAAGTTTTATTATCAGTTTGAATGTTTCCATCAATGTTGATTTTTGTGACCGTTTCTCTACAATAAGTTTTTTGACTAATAAAATCTCTCCCATCCCAACAAAATCTGATTTCCTTCTCTTGTACAAATAATCAGTGTAAATATATTTACTGGGATTTAGACACATTGTTAGTGATTTGTCTTCTGGATACGAGGGAAAGCACACCGGTAACATTATAAATGTTTTCTCTCATTTAGTAAAACCTATTTAGCTTTTCAGAGCCGAAGATAAAAGGTTCCAATATAATATATTTGACTGGCTTTTTGTGTATATAGAGAGGAAAGAGAATTTCTAAATTCATCAAAGCTAACCTTCTCTAACATACAACAGACTAAGCAGAAGAGAATGTTAACAAGTTCAATTTCCATTCAATCACCAATGCTGTTCTGAGAAGTGTTTCATTGCAGGAAAGAAATAAAAATAATCTATATGGTAATTATAAGGACAAATTCCCAAGTAACTTTCAGCTACATGAAAGGTCAGTTCTATTCAAGATATTTTATCAGTGCCCTGCACATACTTTCTGTCCTGTCGTTTTAAATCTGGACAGTATTTTATTTTCCCATTTAGAGCTACCTGCAGAATTAAGTACTTAAGCCAAATAAGAAAAAAAAAGGGGAAAAAAAAAAGAAATGTTGAATTCTGGCATAGGCTATAATAGCACAGAGATAAATCGTTCAGCTGTTCACTTGCAAGCCTCTGGGGCTGCAGATTTTTCTTTCTCCTGGTGCACTCTGGGTATTCAAAACTTGTTCAACATGATTTCATTTCATTTCAGGCACTGCCTGAGAAAACTAAATTACCGAATCAATCATACAGAAGGTCAGAGTGAGACTTCATTACAAGTATTGCATGCTTGCATGAATATCTTTCATTTATGACTGACCCAATATGTCACAATAGCTGTCTTGTAAAAATAATCCACTTTTTGAAATTGATGTAGCACTGATGTCAATACTGCTCAGCAAGCTGGACAGATTATAGGGAGGTGTTGGAAAGGGGGGGGGGGTGGCGGTCTAGTCTAAAGGCAAAGATAGAGATATATGCAGCTTCTATCTTTTGGATTTCTAAAAACGTAAAATAGACAGATGAATGAGGTAGAGGTTTGTAGTGTTCATTAAATACATATTTCCATTACAATCGGCTATAGGTAAAAAGCCTTCTTAAGGTACACGTAAAAATTGTCATTCCAAAGAAAACACAAAGTGACCACACTATACACTATCGTAATCCCCACTTCGAAATGAATCCTAGTTGCTAAAATATATGTGTATGAGGTTATCAGGAGAACATTTCAATACTCATAAGTATCGGACTATTCTAAAGACCTGCAGGAATCTGTAGGTCTTTAACTACATTAACGCAGAATTCCATTCCCTTAGACTGGAGCTTAAAGTGAATGCTTCTCTTTTGACATGTCAGTTTTAGATCCAATATTCTGAGCGGATTCATTTATTAATATATCTCTATAGCAGTTGTAGTGCACTTTTTTTCTGGGACAGTGCTCCATATCCAGGGCTGCCCTCTCTCCCCCATGTTATATGCAATTACTATGGAGCCATTGGCTGCTCGCATCTGTGATGCTCAGTCTTTCCAGGGGTCCATATGTGGTTCCCTACAGGACCATATCAGTCAATATGCATTTACAGGTTACAGAGATTTCATTACCAGCTGTCCTACATATCATTGATGACAATAGTCTTTATTCTGGTTTGAAGGTAAACTGGCATAAGTCATGTATTTTACCCTTGGACTCTACAGCCACCTCTAGATAGATTTCCCAGCTCCCCTTAAAATGGGTCACCCAATTTGCTTACTGTACGTGTAAGCAAATTGGGAGTGTAGTGGAGCGGCCTTACCTGACCTGGCCTTAAATTATACTATTTGGCCTCTCCATTGTCCCATTTCTGTCGGTTGGGAAGGGAGGATAGGCTCAGAGCATTACAGTCCATAATTTCACTCCCGTTACATGTCTTGTTCCAGGTGTTTAATGACTCTCATCTGGCTCCCCTATTTTCAATCTTTAGGCAAGCCCTCCTTATCTGGAGGGCCATCCATAACGTGTTTCGAGCGGCAGCATACTATACCCTTACCAACCTGTGGCAAAATTAGGGCATGGACGAATTGTGGAGCCTTGATTGTGCCTCATTATGTTTCTAGGGGTTGTACAATTTACCCTTTAGTACAACCCCTAGAAACAACTGAAAAATAAGATGATACTCCATTTGTATGCTAAATTTCCTCTATGATAATTACGGTTGCGAAATAAACAATTTTTTAAACTATAGATGGATCTCAAATCATCAATATGATAAGAAAACTATTGAAGTTATTTTCATAGATCTCTTTCATTCATTTTTATTAATTTATACAGATTTTTTAAGATAAAGAATACAAACACATATATATATATATATGTGTATATATATATATATATATATATATATTTTTTTTTTTATTTTTTTATTTTTTTATTTTTTTTAAACCCTATTCATAAAGGATTCTTTTTAACTGTTAGTTATCCCCCGATTATAATATTTGGAAGTCAATTAAGTTTTTAAATATAATGCAGACACTGTTTTATCTAATATTTTTATGTAACTGTTTGTAATTACTTGTATGATTATGTGTATTGTTCCATACGTATGTTTAACAGATTTTGACTTGTATACCTGACCCGGTAGTTCTTACCTCAAACTGACCTTTAATTCGGTTATTTAACCGACACCCCACCCATCTACTCATTTATATGCTACCTGAGGAAGACACCGGTCCGGTTTCGAAACAGTCCGCTGTTAAACAGTCTACTGTTGTGTTATATTTATATACCTGCACCAATAAATCCTTTTTATTACTGATCTCATCTCTATCCTTGAGACATATGGATTATACCTTCTATGGATGATCACTCCGATCGGTAGCTCCTGGAAAGCACCCGTTTCTTTTTCTTTTATTCCTTGTTCAGTTATGGGAAGATACAAACAGGTGGCTATCCTCGCTTTGGCACTTGTTGTAACAGACAATCAGTGATGTTTTGAGCCATGTGATGCTTCTCGTTTAGTTGCTTATGTTGGCCTTACCAAATTTATACATCATACTCTACTGATTTGTTATGTACGTGCTTTATTGTACCTTAAGATTTTATTGTACTTCTCTATTTCTACAGTGGTTGACTACTGCATTCTGTCATTGTCGTGCTTGTCAATATCAACAAAATCAGACTAAACTGACTAATGTCCCTAATCCCCTACCGCCTTCTCTATTGGTCAGACTGTAGTGATGTCTAATAAGGGGCATCAGTAGAGTCTAAGGAGATGGCTCATACAATCATCTTTGCATTTCACATCTATGACCATGACTACTGCTGTACGCTGCTGTTAAACTTTTGTGTGACTTGTAATTAACTAAATTGTCTTAATAAAAATTTATTATTTGGCTTTTCAATTTTATGAAAAATTACCCTTTAAGTCATATAAATACATAAAAACTGTGACTACTGAAACCCTCTGTAAATAATAAAGGTACACTTTAATATTTATCGTATAAGTAATTTTTATTCAGAATTCAGAATATTAATTACATTTACTACCAAAGTAATATTTGAAATACATATTTTTAATTAAGCTTTGTATTATTACTATTATTATTATTATTATTATTAATATTACATATTGTTTTTTAATATTCCGAAGTATTTTGTTCCCACTTTCTATGACTTAATATTTTTGTTTGACTTGTGAAGTCATTTATTGTATTTCTATTATTATGCCTCTTTCTGTCCATCTATTTGAAACACCTAAAGCATTAAAATCATAATAGAGTTGTATCACGCAACATACAGCTACTCAGGAAATAAAAAATGTAGGTCTTTTGTAACACGCGATCATTTTACCAAAACCTATAGTTATTAAGATAACAAGCAACTTTGCTTTACTTTATGGATCTCAAGATGTCTATGAAGCAATAAGAGAAGTCACCGTTCATTTTTATCAGTCTTCCACTGGGAAATATATGAGGGTAGTGCAAAAATATTATTATTTATCTAGCCAGCACAAACCCTGAGGGAAGTATTGAGGAACTTTCACATAACCTATTTTTAACTGTACCTCTGGCAATTGTGAATTCAAGTTTATAGGTGAATATGTCAAGTAGACCACAGAACAAAAGAGGTACACTATTACTCATAAACCCATCAAGTCCATTTGTTTTCTTTATCACTTGAGGATCTTTTAATGTTTTTCCAAGTTAAACTCAAATAATTATATCCCTTTGGTTCATATTTGGTAAATATATATATATTTATTTTAACAATTTCTACTGCGTCATTAACCTCACTTCTCTCCCTAATCTATTTTATACTCCTCTCGTCATGTTCTGGATTATCAGAGAATTTGGGATTACTTTTTCGCAGAGTTAGAATTTTTTGGTATTTGAATTTATTGGGCTTCCAGAATGTTTTTGGAAATGTGTCGTATTTACATATTGTCACCGTAATGTTAAAAAAATTATACAGACAGCTAAATTAAACTACGCATCAGCCTACACTTGACAAGTCTATGATCTCAAACTCCATCACTTTAAATGAAGTTCAAGATTGTCTAACATTTGACAAATGATTGACAATCAATTGTCAACAATTTTAAAAATTCTGTGGAGCAATGGACTCCAGCTGTTGCGAAACTACAGCCTGTGGCTATCAGGGCATGCTACAAGTGTCACTCTGTATATTTAAAGTTTATGTCCACCTTTGACCAACATTTTTTATTTACATGTAGACTAAATTTTCATAAAAGTTTGAGCAAAAATGTATCTTGTACTGAACCCTAGTTGCAGCACATATGCCATGCCCAATCTCACTCACAGGCTGCTTAGCTCAAATCTCCCGGCATCTCTTACTGGCTCAATGTCTGCACAGACTTTGCTCTGTAGTGTAACAGAGAGTGTCATATTATTGGAGAAAAGCTAAGCTCCTAGGATTGTGCCTGTTGTTGACTGATTCCAATGGCACCTGACTATAAGGCCCCATGCACACGAACGTATTTTTTGCCTCCTGTAAATACTGGTGTAAATACGGGTCCTTTGTCACACGTATTCAACTCGTATTCCACCAGTATTAACAGACCCGTGCCCGTAAATACGGGTCCGGTGTCACCAGTATTCCACCCGTATTTACGGAACCGTTTTCTCTGCACTAATCGGCAGCCCCTTCTCTCGATCAGTGCTGGAAAGTGAGAAGGTTCAGCCCTTTCGGGCAGAGTTTCTGCAGCGATTGAAAGTAAAAGAAGTTCATACGTACTGTTGTCTTGGTGACGCGTCCCTCTTTTGACATCCAGTCCAACCTCCCTGCATGACGCGGCAGTCCATTTGACCGCTGCAGCCTGTGATTGGCCTGTGATTGGCTGCAGCGGTCACATGGGATGAAACATCATCACGGGAGGCCGGACTGGAGGAAGAAGCAGGTAAGTTAACTTTTAATACTATTAACTCCAGCGGTAGTCACTGTCCCAGGTGCTGAAAGAGTTACTGCCGATCACCCTGGACAGTGACTATCCCCTGACGTCGCCTAGCAATGCTCCCGTAATTACGGGTGCACACACGTAGCCATCCGCAATTACGGGAGCCCCATAGACTTCTATGGGCCTGCCCGTGCTGTTATTACAGCCTGAAATAGGAAATTTTCCATATTTTTCAACGGCACGGGCACCTTCCCGTACTCATACGGGAAGTTACCCATGGCCAATAGAAGTGAATGGGCCCGTAATTACGGGCCGTAATTATGGCTCGTAATTATGTGCGTTTTTACGTTCATGTGCATGAGGCCTAATACTGTCTTTAAGTTCATGTATTTTTAAAGTTATTAAACTTTTTACATAGATGGCATTGATTGATCTATCTATCTAATGCAAAAAAATAGGCAGTACTACGGTCTATTTTTTTTAACTTGTATTTCATAGGATAAAGCCTTTATGCTTAGACTTGCACCTACCTTTTCTCTTCTTATATGGTGCTGCCCTGGACTTTCTTTTGTTTTTTCTATCAATCTATCTATCTATTTATCTATTCTGTAAGAATGTGTTCAAAGGGGAACATAACCTTATGTATATGCTACTAATCGTAAAGTACCTTTAACACGGGCAAATGATTGGGCAAACAAGTGTTCATATGAATGTTCATTCCTGATCATTACCGTGTGTAAACAGGGCAGTGATTAGCCGATGACGAAGCAAACGCTCGCTTCTCAGCTGATGTGATCTTTTATGCAGCCGAAAAAATGGCTGCTAGTCGTTGCTCCTTGTGAATGAAGCTAACAAATGTCGTTCTGTAGATGGGCGCTCATTTTTTCGGCCTGTATCAGGCCGTATCAAAGCACCTTTAGATATTTCAATGGATTTACTTTAGACAGAATCCTTCTATGGGACACACACGTTTCCTGATGCCCTTTCCTATTATAGGTAAAACAATTTGCCCAATAACTAATTTAATGATTCATCGCTAGCCTATCGATAAATATTTGCCCTTCTAGTAAAAACAGATAGACATCTTATTAAGAGCTGTCAAAATATTGATTTGGGAGATTTTAATGAACTGTGTAACATACAGAAAGGCCAAGCAATCTAGATAATAAATTGGCAAATTAACGCAGGCAGGTGTAAATTAATTCACGGCTGCCTTTTGTTGTTGCCATGCTCCATATTCAGATGCAGGAGAAAGGTGAAGTGCTGGAATGATTACTTATGTACATTAGTTTGTATACAATAAAAAGGCTAAGCTGGTATTGATGCCTTTTGGTTCTGCTAGGTGGAGCAGAACAAAGTTTTCAAAAGGCATTTTGGAAAAGTGTTAAGGTGCCGAATCCAACATGTTTCTAATTTTACAGAAGGTGAAAAATGTCTGCTGGTTGTGATAATTGTGGTTGTAAAAAAGGTGAATAATACACAGAAAAATTAAAAATATCTCAAACTATATTTACTAATCGTTCAGAGTGTACGCCAGAAAATACATATGTATGCATAGGCCGGATGTATCCATAAACCTCTAAGGGCCCAAAGGATGCCAAAAGCATATCTTTTAGGCATCAGTCAGGCAGTTATATGCCAGTCTAAAAAATGTTTTTTAACATTAGTGCCTATGAACAACATATGCAGCTGTATAGTATTCAGTTGCATATGTCGGGGCTTTTCATTGTGCACATATTTTACGTCAGTATATTTTTCCCCTAAGGGATGAACTGAACATAAAGTCCAAATGACATGTGAACAGAGCCTTATATCATCGATTTAGATGTGAGTAATTTATTACTCACATCTAAGGGTCCTCGACCCCGGTCCGACATTGGCCATGTAAACGAGCGCCGATCAACATTGATCGGCGCTCGTTTGCCTCTTTCACAAGGAGCTATGTTTGGAGACGAGTGGTCGTTACTACAATCGCTCGTCCTCATACATTTCTATCATGTTGGCAGCACGTCTCCTTGTTTACACAGGGAGATGTGCTGATGACAACGATAATATTTCTTGCAGCCTAAACAATACAATCAGATAATGAGTAAGCGTTTGCTCGTTCATCGGCTGATCATTACCCTGTTTACACAGGGCAATGATCGGGAACGAGCGCTCTGTGAACGCTCGTTTGCCCAATAATTGGCCCGTGTAAAATCAGTGATAAGTAATTTATGCTATAAAATCTGTTCTAGCTAAAATGAGAATGTAATTTACATTTGATTTATTTGAGATATTTTGTTATTAAAGAGACTGTTTCATTACTGTCAATCTGCACAGTAATAAGGAGAAAACTGTCAATCTGCGTCGGGAGGGCGAGAGGCATCCATAGCTCATGAATATGCTGGACTCCTTCCTTACAGCGCGATGTGAGCGCTGCAATGAATAACGTGTGAGTTTTCCAAAAACTAGACCACAGGCAGACGAAAGGTTCACAACGCTGAAATCAGCACCTTTATCACTACTATATAATGCTCTCAGAGAGTAACATATTCCCTTTAAAAGTTAATTGAAAAAATAAATACAGCATATTTTTCTAATGATTTGCCTAGTAATAAACACTTCTAACCTGGGAGGTCTATCTCCTGTGGTCATTCTCACTCTCTGCTATGTAATGCACTTTGTATTATCCACCAAGTGGAGTGGGGGAAGGGAAGTAGAAGCGGTTACGATTCAATTCCACCCATTCACTGTTTGACTTTTACAAACTAAGTTGAATATTTAATACTACAACATCACTATTATCATACTTATGGACAAGTATATGGATCTAAAGAGTGGATGGATCTACTATATGGTCGTTCATTCACCTGAATGGGTGTTGTGTAACATTTCACCTGCCTCGGCCATGTTGTGTAAGTTTATCTATTCATACAGCTCAATGTCACTGCTTATAGTGATTGTACAATATATGCAGACCATTGATTCAAGGCCTTTTCTAACAGGTGCCACTTTGACGACTAGCAGCAGGCAACCCGGTTTATCACGGCCCTGACCTTGGCATTGCAATCATGTTGGCAACTTTTTCATAGCACTGCATTTTAACCACATTAGGCAACACAAAATATGTGTTTCAATGTAAGCAAATGGGTGATTATGGGCTATGATGACTGCACATTGTAAAAACCCTGATACTTATAAGATCCAAGAGGCAACACTCAACACAGTAAATTACAAATGGAATCCATGTAATAATATTACAAATCACACAAATTTTATCTCTTCTCTAAGATTTTACTTCACGCAGAAGAGTAAATAGATTGGTGGCTCTTGTTTTTAATTACTAATTTTACATCCAGACATTATTAGATCCTGTTGCTTTCTTGCAATGATTATAGTTATTATTCATTTCATTTCTTAGCTCTCTGCAGGAATTCAGACCCCTGAGGCTCCTTATGAAACTCAAAAGGAAAACTTCATTACTGCAGAGAATGCCCTAATGCTGGAATCTACTAATCTGCTATATATTGATGTTATTACATATAAAATAAGTCTTTAGAGTTTATGACCAATAAAGGGCAATATCTTAATAGAAGTAAAATGCATTACTATATTTTATCTTAATCGGTAATGTGTATTTTAAGGCATTTTCAACCATATGAATTAGGCAGAATTTTTACAAGACTGCCATACTATATTCTTTGCACATATTGAGTAACATTTTGCTTATTTTTTCCACCAACCAAAGGTGAAGATGAGATTTTTATAATTATTTTTTGGGTTAATGATTTTGCCTTTTTAACAATCATGTGCTTTTAATATAAAACTCACCATCGTCAACCCATTGGAGTGCAATCCTCCTCCATGGCCTACCGGATTGCGGGAAATCGTGATTGAAGGGAGGTCCAGGCTTTGAGGTGGAAACTGAGGTGCAAATTCATTCCCTTGGGCAGCCAAAGCTTCACCCATGACTTGAAATGGGAGCAGAACATCACTCATGCCAAGTGAAGGGTCAGTCTCTGGAGGCGGGGTGATGGGAGGAATTTCAAATTCTTCATCACCAAGACTTGGTGTGTGGAACGTCTATCAAACAACAAGCATATAGGTGTGATTAAGTCAGTGGTAACTTCAGACCTATTATCATAACTGTAAAATAAAAATAAACTATATATTTGGACTTGTAACCTAGTTTATATATATATATATATATATATATATATATACATACATACATACACTCACACATACACACTAATCTTCAGTATATATATCTTTTTTGATATTTTGTATGTACATGTAAAGTTACTAGTTATCTATTTCTACAAAATCACTGGTGTGAATACATATTTGTAAAAGATGACATCATCTATAGAAGGGATTGTCCGCATTGGAGAATCCCTACTTGTAAGGGTTTCTTAAAAATAGGCTGATCACAAAGCGCCCCCTGCTGAGATCCCCAGCAATCTGTGGGGAAACATGGCAGTAAAGGCCTTTTTACACGGGCCAAAGATTGTTCCCGATCATTGCCCAGTGTAAACAGGGCGACAATCAGCCGATGAATGAGCAAACGTTCATTCATCGGCTGATCATGTGGATTATGCAGCAGAAAATATTATCGTTGTCGGCAGCATATCTTCTTGTGTAAACAGGAAGATGTTCTGCCGACATAATGCAAATACATGGGGACGAGCGATCGTTGTATCGTTCGCTTATCCCCATACACTACCCTAACATAGTTCCATGTGAAAGGAGCAAACGAGCGCCGATCAACTTTAATATATTGCCGATTACATGGGGACAATCTTAAGCAAAGGAAAGGAATATAATAAATTCAGGGTTGACATATTCACACAATGTGTATAACTAAATATATACACAGCCTCATACCTAATTGCTATTATGTGGCCTTTTTACATGTAAGCCGTTCTCTTTCTAAAATAAATCTCTTTTCCCTACATTTTCAAAGCTCTGCAGAAACAGATCTTCCTGATCTAGGATTTAAGTGCAATTATCATAATGCTGTAATCGTGTACCAGTATTAACAGTTTTTTAATGTGCACTTAATTAACAACATCTGTCTTTGTTTGTTTCAGCAACAGATACATTAGGTCTAGTGCATATCAAATGGACTATTTATTGATACCTAACTGCAATAAAAAATAGCTCACATTACACAAAATACTCATGCACCATAAATTTAGACAAATGTATGCTCCATTCTGCCCAAACTCTACAGTTTACTATGATTTGTACAAGCCAGAGAATGTGGAATTTGTGAATTGTTGTCTACATTTCTATGGGAAAGGAATTCTGAATTCGGCATCCAGTGCTCTCAAGCAGAGGTGATAAGAGACCATGCTTTCAAGTAGCAGTGTCTAAACAGTGGAAATGTTATCATGAGGCACATACTGGTCTAGTTTCCTATGGGCATGTTTCATACTTGTAAATAGACTTTACTTTGTATTCTTTATTAAAGGCTGAGCTCTTATGACAGCCATTGTTTCGGTATACGCTACTTTTTATTAAACCATTAAGGCAATTGTATAATATATATATATATATATATATATATATATATGTTATAAATAAATGTGTTTAAATATATATACTTTTTATTATATACTAGTATATGTGTGTGTGTTTGTTTAGATGTGTATATATATATATATATATATATATATATCTACTTATACAGTATGTACATATAAAGTTACTGGTTATCTATTCCTATAAAGCAAAAATATTTTAAATAAATAAAATAAAATCACAAAAATTATAAAGATTAATTCAATAAAAAAATATAAAATGATAAATAAAGTACAGCATAATCTGTGAAGTACTTTCAGACTGATGAATATTTTTCAATTCCTGTCCGAAATTGCTGTAGAAATGGGACACTCTGAACTCACTAACACCAATGGGTGCAATGTGCCGATTTCTGATGTAGGGCAGTCCATAGGATAAATACAATTCTCATTACATGTCTGTTAACTATAAAAAAACATAATTATTCTAGCATGGTACTGTAAACACAATTTATATTACGTGAGACAGAGTTTTGCATGCCAGTTAATAAGGGGGGAATGCATTCTAGGGAATGATCTCATTAGCCGCAGTATATTGTCATCCTTCAAACTGTTAATGATGATAGAAATTAATAACCACATACTGTATAAAGAAAAAAAACAAAACAGAAAACTCTTTGCTTGCATATACAACCTGTCAGCTGTCATTAGAGGTCAGGAGTGATGAGCCCTGCAATTCTATAGGAAGATGCTCTTTGGATAGACTGTTGAAGCTCAAATAATCACTTTTGATGCTTCGCACAATTTATACTGGAGCCAGCGCAGTGGGGGTTTACATTTTTTTTCCTGTGTTTCTTAGACAAAAAACAGCGCCATTTTTCACACTACAGAAACTCCAACTTTCTCATCCACCGTAGATAGATTGGCCATGACCAGAAGCAATTGGCTAATGAACATAACCCAATGGCTGCATTTGCAGTTATTTGGCACTAATGTGGTCTTCTAACAGATGCAACAGTAATTTGTGACTCATTTGCTACACCATTACTGCTTAATGAAATCTAACATATCACATTAACAATACGGATAAACACTCATTCTTGTTATGTGACGTTTTAACTTGTTTTCATTATCACTGTAATTAAACCATTGAAATATTATTTCAATAAATATTTGCAGCGCATTAATATAACGTGTTTGTTTGACATACTAGAAAGTCTAATTGATGTGAAGGGGTTAAAATTTGTTACTAGACCGCAATTAATTAAATGTAAGATAAACATTGCTTTGATATATATATGTATGTATGTATGTATGTATGTGTGTATGTATGTATGTATGTATGTATGTATGTGTGTGTGTGTGTGTGTATATATACACATACATACACATACATACATACATACATACATACATACATACATACATACATATAATAGTTGTATAAAGACATAGGGTATGTTGGATCTAGTTAGTCTCAGCTGGGACCATGAATTGGATAAATGCCCAGCAACCTTTTGATCGTCATCGGCAGAAATGAATGTATATTAGTGCATAATATATAGTAGGGTACCCAAATCATTGTGGAAAAACTACTCATCTGCAACGGCATCTTTTTTTAATTATATTCTCGTGTAGTTGCAGTTATTTTTTGACTATCATAAAAATCAACCTATTACAGTGCTAGAGAGATAGGTGCAAAGATATACAGAGATGCAACTGCTACCTATCCCTTCAGATATGTTTAACAGGAGGCTAAATAAGATCTCAAATATGAATATATTCTAGGTTTTCATTGAGTAGGATTTCTCTGTTAAGATAGAGCTGCTACAATTATTAATGGGTTAGAAATAAAAATATAAACTGAGCTTAATATTATTAAAAATCAAAATATTATTATTATTTGAAAAAATGGCGACTTTTCAACTGTTACATTCACAAATTATTTCAACTTATAATAGATTTATGTGCATTTGTCTAAAATCTGAATCATATTGATCCATCCCCCAATGGTCCCTAAATCTGGTCCTAATTCTCAATAGGGGGTGTTGACAGCAGGAATTATTATTCATACTGTATGTTTGGATCATTTTTAGTAAAAATAATAATTAAAAGATATCCTAAAGTTAAATAAAAACTCAAATGAAAACTCATACTTCTTGTTATGCAAAGCCTGAGGGACAATGCGATACAAGAAACACCAAAGAGAAAATACCTGTGTCATGCCCCACCCCCCTCAGGCACTAGTTATAACATAGTGTATCAGCTATCAGATGTATATAAACATTTTTAGATAACTTCATCTGGATGCTATTGACCTACATAATACAATTGTCTACCATCTCAACTAAGGATCTTTCCATAAACATGCATGATCAGTTCATGGAAGTGGTGAGTTAGATTGAGGAGTATAGGCAGGTGCCGACTTATATTAAGTGAAAACTATAGACATTAGATGATTTTCCAACTGACCTGGACAATATGTTTAACTCCATGAGCTCCGTTAGATACCCTGAGATGATGGAGACCTTGAAAGATTTTTTTTATTAGCTATTTGTTATTACCTATACAAAAACAGCCATGTGCATGGAGCCTGAACGGCTCTGTACTGTGGAGGCGTAAACACACCATGTGCAGCTGTTTGGTGCCTCCATACGGCAACATATTATGTAGATATTTTCCCCTACTATGGCATCTGAGATAGGAACACTAAGGCTACATTCAGACGAGCGTAGCTAACCTCGGAAGTGAAAAACTACAGTTTTTCACGTCTGTGGTGTACCAATGTGGGGCGCGTTGTCACGGATCCCCATAGACTAGAGTCTATGGAGGCATGCGTGACACACAGTAAAATAGCACATGTCCTATTTTTTCACGGACCCTTCACACGCTCCGTTGAAAAAATAGTTGTGTGAACGGCCCCATTGAAGTACATGAGTCCATGTGACGGCCATTGTTTTAACGGCCGTCACACGGACTACATATACGCTCATCTGAATGACCCCTTAGGTACACTATGTACTCATAGAAGTCTATAGGTGCAGTATTACTACTATGTAGACTCAAAGTTTGTATGGAGCCATAATACTGTTCTGTGCATGAGTCCTGAGATTAATAAAGGGCAATTTTTCAGCAAAAATATATAAAAATCAGGGTATTAACTTTTTTTTAAATCTACTTTAATTTTGCATAGAAAGAAATTCCCAAACAAAAAGGACAACACAACAAAAAAAGATGTGAAACAAAGGGAGTACCTTAAAACATTCATCCGTCCACTGCTGTTTCTGCACAAAGAAAGAAAGTATTGATAAAGATTAAAAACACAATAAAATTGTATCTACCATAATCCTGCACACTGTAATAATCAGATTATAGTCAGACAAGGAAAAGTATGAAATGAAAATAACAAAATTCAACTTCTGTAACTCAAAAGGTAATCATTATAGGCACAAATAAGATCTATATAACGTCTCATCCTTATGATAGCGGTATATAGGACGTATTCAAATATTGATGCTTTTAAATAAAAAAGCTATATAAAAATACATTAAACAGGGTGTAGATGGTTGAAAGCCATCTGTACGGAAATGATGAAAACATTTGTTCCTTTTGATAAAAATGCAAATGTAGAGAGGTTGTTGTATCAACATATAACAGCCTATGTCTGCTACGGTGAATTATCACAGCTGGAATTAAATTGTCTCTTAACAGCTGCTAGCAGCGGACTTTTCATCAATGCTCGATTCAAATGTAGGAAGAAATTCTACAGAATGAAACATTATGTTATCCTTACAGATGGGGTTCTGTGTTCATTATCACAAATAAATGCCAGGCCCCATGCCAAACATTATTCGATTATCTAAGCAAGTCTTGATGGTCATGGAAAAGATGGAACGAGTGACTGGAATGCTAATTTTGAAACCGTCCTATTGATCAGCACATCTACTGTACTTTGCTCAATTGTTTTGGTGGGGACATTACCACGGTCGAAGAGAAGGGATTAAAATGGCTTCTCCGTAAACTTTCCCATGTATGATAATTATACAGAAATTATGCAGCATCTGTCAGATTGGGTCAAGGGGGCATTTAATTGCCACCATGATTCAGATCAATTTCCACCAAAATTTTCTAAAAATATTAAGAAAACCTCTCCTTTTAAGATTGAAACACACATTGGGGCCTCTAGAATATAGGGGGTGCTGTGTGTATAGGTAATATATAGTAAAAGTCCTCGTCTAATGTTATACTTATACATATGGTAGATAGGGGGAGAATAGATGTATTTTTTATATTATGGTCCAGTTATTGACTCGTTATTTTATGGAAGGGGGGTCCTATGATGACTGTAGTAATGTCACCATTTCCCAGTTGGCACAAAGCCATACCCCTGAGGTTATGTGATGTCCCAAAAACATTGGAAATACCTCGTCTTCCCCTTAACAAGAACTTGGTTATTCTGTTTTTGTATGTAGGTATCAGAAGGTTAATAAAGTCACCTTCTATTCCTTGAGTCTTGGAGTGTCATAAGCCCTCCATAATGTTTCGATTCAACCACTACTTTATAAGGGAAGTGCATAAACTATATTTCCCTAATTTAGAGTTGTTATTATTATCAGAACCTCTTTTTCTATGATAAGATGACTTCTGATGTTATAGCAAGCAGGTTTCCCCAATAGCTTCCCTGTCAGTCCACCAGCAAAACCTACACAAAACATCTCTACATTTGTTTTTGTTTGCTCAGTGCAAAATTACTGCAACATACTAAAGCGCCTATCCCTGCCAACAATGTACATAAAAAAAGGTACATTGAGTAGAGTAATAGACATGAGACAGTAGCAGTTTAAAGGCCCTATTACACCGGCCAACTTTGGCCGGTGCAGCGAGCGCCGTTCAATGAGATATCTCGTTGATTCGCACTTGGTTGCTCCAGTCACAAGGAGCTTTGGATGGCGCTCGTCCTCATACATTATCATGTCAGCAGCGCGTTTCCCTGTTTACACAGGGAGATATGCTGCCGACAACGATAATATTTTACTTTTTTAAAACGATACGATCAGCAGATGAATGAGCGTTTGGTCGTTTATCTGCTGATCACTGTCCTGTTTACACAGGGCAATTATCGGCAATGAGCGTTCTATGAACATTTGTCTCTCCGATAATTGCCCAGTGTAATTCCCCCTTACTACTCTTATTTCTGATCTATTGATCCCAGAGACCGCAGTTGCTGGAAGGGGCACTGTTAGCCTATTGTCCATAGATGTGTGATATCATAATGTAGATGAGAAGTAAACATTGTCCATGGTAAGGAACAGAAGTTCCCCTGATCAGTGCATGGGGTATGATTCATTACATCAAAAAGTTAAGGGTTTTCTTCTATGGAAAACCCTCATACTTCATTGGGGCATATGGATTCATTGTAGGGGATTGCCTACCTTAGGCCACCTGCTCTATTAAGCAATGCAGAGAGCTGCTGCAAATACAGTTTTTCCTGTTACCCACTGTTTTCAATGGACACAATGTATTGCTTAAGGTGGCTGTTATACCCCTACAATAACTGGGGGTCTCCGCAGTTTATCAGTGCGGGACCTTAACAACCCCTACAATGTAAAAAGATGTTCTCAGTAAAATTATGTTTCTATTATTTATATATATATATACATATATATATATATATATATATATATATAGCAACAAAAGAAAACAGCAGCACTCACTAGAGAAGAAGCACAGGTGCCAAGCAGGCCATCCAGATCCAAGGACTAGGTAGTATATAAAAGTAGAGATCTTGCAGCACTCAAAGTGGTGAAAATAAAGTGGTTTATTCAGCCAACAAACAGCGACGTTTCTGTCCAACAATAGGACCTTTATCAAGCATGCTTGATAAAGGTCCTATTGTTGGACAGAATCGTCGCTGTTTGTTGGCTGAATAAACCACTTTATTTTCACCACTTTGAGTTCTGCAAGATCTCTACTTTTATATATATATATATATATATATATATATATATATATATATATACACACACACACATACATACACACACATATATATATATACATACACCCACAATATTATACATACACTTTTTTTTAAAATGGAAAACCTTATTCTGTAAACAAATAACACCGGCCTCAAATTCAAGAAACTGCGGATATCTTGGAGTTTTCTTTATAAATCCATAGGTCTCTAATTGCCAGAATTGTCCCTTTGCATGTACATTGCTTGATTTCCCATTAGGCAAGTGCCTTCTGCATTGGCATGCTACGGGAGTAACCGCCTTATGGCCAGCTAAATTGAGTGGTAATGTAGTACTGTCAGGTTATTTTCTTTCTCATTAAAGTCTTTATTTTGTGCTCCATGAAACACATTCAGATGCAGAGTTTCAATCTTATTTATCCCCTGTCTGCTAAATTATCTAAGCAAACAGATGTATATGAGAAGAGATAAAAGTACACCTACCTCATTTGCAGCAAGAAATGCATTATTGGCTTCTGCCATATTCATGTAGTTGTTATTATTTCCAAACTGAAAAAGAATAAGGAAAAGAAGATTGGTTTGCTTAGCAAATCTAGAGTTTGATATATTTCAGCTCGTAATGATCCAAACAAGCAATAACAAACATTTCTATTCATCCGTCATATCTTGGAAGATAGATGTTGTTTCCCGGAAAATCCAAATTTGAAAGCATGCAGGCAGCAAGTCGTCCTGTATTAGAAATTTAATTACCATGCACCACTTCAAGAAAATAATATTTTATGCATAAAATACAGTAGCTCAGAGTATATATATATATATATATAATAAAATAGCCAATCATTGCTCCTTATGAAAAGAGCAAATGAGCGCCGATCAACAAGTGGTCTCGTTCATCGGCACTCGTTTTCACGGCCCATATCGGGCCGTGTAATAGGCACTTTAGACATAAGATTTTCAGCAGATTTTGTCTAATAATGCTTACAAAAGTTTCATGTCTGATATGTAAAAATGCGGACAAATGGAAACTGCAGTACCAATAAGTTCTAAGACCACAGGTAAAAAAAAAAGGACACAGGATTGGTTCACACATCTCAAAGATTACTCCTACCAATGCATTTTATTTTTTAGTACAGATACTGTATTTAAGTAAAACTGAGGTACAGTACAGCCCCATAGAATTGTATGGGTGAATAATGGTTCTTGGAGGTTGCAGTAAGCCATAAAAAGGTTGTGTGCATGAGGTCAAACCTAAAATACAAAACAGAAATGTGAAACATTGGAAGGAAATTATCTATATGTCCATCATTTCATATAACTAAACCCTCGTTTACATTATAATAATATTCCGGAGTTCAAAAATAATAAAGTACTGCCAAATTATTTGAGATTCTACCAATGTTTATTACAGAGATTTACAGTTCTAATAAAAATGAACTGAAATTATGATTTGAAGTCTTGAAGTGATGCCATTAAAGTAATTACATATGATGTTGATAGCTACAATAATTAAAATAATGATGTCGGTAATTAGTTGACTGACAACAGACATCTGTAATCAATGATAGGTCTTCAGGAGTGTCTTGCCATTTCCCCAACTCACAAAAGTAAGTCACCTTTTTTTTTATTTTTTTTAGCAGAAATCATTTCTAGGCTACATAATTAAAGATAATTATTACTATATTTCAGGACATAACACACTCCTTTCTTTCTTCCAAACCTATAGTTGTCAGCATTATTTCTAGAGGACAATCAAATACCTACATTAATATATATATATATATATATAAATATATATATATATATATATATATATATATATAAATATATATTACCAAGTGCGTCCTAAAAGTAATGGGAATAGTTTGTTACGCTCCCCACAAGGGCTGCATGAGGAAAGTGGGGATGGAGGTTGTTGCGGGGGGGTATTTCAAGTATACTGCCAGACAATCCTCAGTTGAGAACTTGTTTCGATGAGCAGAAGGAGAATTGGCAGTTCATTTCCCAAGAACTGTTAGATCGTGTGACAACTCAGCCAGAATTTTTGCATAGAGTGATTACTGGTGATAAAATATGAGTTTTTGAGTATGATTCTGAAACAAAAAGCCAGAGTGGCACACTCCTAATTCACCTTAACCGAAGAAAGCCCGCATGAGCAAATCGAGAGTCAAATCAATGCTCATCGTTTTTTTTAGACGGTCAAGGAGTTGTCCACAAAGAATTTGTACCACCAGGACAGACTTCAGTCAGCCGCGACGAGGGCTCTAAACAACCTTTTATATGAAGCACTGCTACGAAGAATGGCAGTGTCGATGGAATCGTTGTGTTCAGTCCCAGGGGAGTTACTTTGAAGGTGATCAAACCTAATTGTATGTTTTTTGAATAAAAGGATTTTTTTTGGAAGACGTTCTCATTAATTTTGGGACGCACCTCGTCTTAATATATATATATACACACATGCGAATTGTGGCCATAAATAAGATTACACTTTACAGCTTCACCATCTTTCCATTAATCACTATATAAACTCCTTTAACTTTAATTTATGGACAATCATGTCCTCAACTTTTATCATCTAAAAAGGTAATATCTAGAAATCTGATACATGTGACAATGATGACTATGGCACAGCGGATGAATCCACCATTCTGCAGATTGTACATATTTTCATTACATGGATAACTTTCTAGTTAATCACGTACACATAGGGGAGGTGGCCCCCCGGGGTGGTGCTGGTTCATGTCCCCACACTTCAAAATCTTTGTGTGCTTGTTCTTACCCCTCCTTACCTTTCCCATCCCTTATGCCACCTCCCTTATTTTCCAACAATGCAATGTTTTTAGACAAAAAGTCTTCCATGGCACTTATAGGGAAGGAGGATTGTACCAACTTAAGATAAACAACCTAATTAAACCTGCAATCCAATTGGTAGCTTCATGCCTTCATATTTGCCAGTTTGATTGTTGAAATGTTTACAGAATAAAAATAAAACAACATTTATCTCTATCATAGACGAGAAAAAGACAATTAAAAAGGGTGGAAAGAAAAGTGGTGATCACCGATTTTATAGTATTTCATGCTCCTAACAATTATGTGGACTCTTCTTTTTGTGTATGGTTATCTTAGGTGAAAACAATAAAAATATACAATAGGTTTAAGAATATTAAATAGCAAACATGTCCATGAAAATCTTTTGGATAGGCTGTAAAATCTCACAATATGACAATTCTTGTGTGGGCTAAAGGTGAAGTTAGCCAATGCCATGCCACCCTACCTCATGTGGAGGTCCACCTACTGTCCTCACTTTATAGAGCTCCTCAGCCAAAGGTTACCTGTTAGAATACTGTAACACTGAACACTAGAATCTTGTAGGTTTAGGCTGTATCTATTTCATCTTCATCCTAACACAATCAGAATAACGGTCTTTAAAACTCGAAGTTCAACGAGTCAATGTGATGGGGCTCAATCGTCCTTAGTAATGGAGTTATGGGATTTGTCACCATTAGCAAGCTAGTTTATATCTGTGACATGGCCATCCTCATATTTGTTTCTAAAAGACAGATTCCGTTCCTATAAAACGTAAGCATAGACGCAAACACAAAAACATATTTAAGGTTAACAACATCTGCAAGAAGTAACAATGGCTGAAAACCGAAATAAAAAGGAGCTATTATCTCAAGGGCCAGAACAATTCAGAAAACAAATTAGTCTTTCAGTGAAATAAGAACTGGGTTAGGAATACTCTTCTGAACAGTTAGCATGCGAATGTAATTACTGAAGAAACTACTGCTAATCAGCTGCGAACTGTATCCATTAATTAGTATTTGCCCTGGAGAAATTAGGAAAATTGGTAACAATGTTAACACCGCAATGTACTGATGAGGGACATGAGGCCCTCAGCATTTAGAGTAGCAGGTGGTTTCAATGGTCCGTCTAATTTGAAAAGCATCCACCTGAAGTACTGTGACACCTTCTGCATCTTTATCAGTCTATAATTAATAGCTTATAATTTAGGAGCAGTGTGATCAGCTGGGGACGTACATATATATCTTACATTTTCCTGGCAGGAGCTCTCTTTTACTTAAGAATAATATTGTGGTTGGCTCAGGGATGATTAAAAAGGATTCACAAAAGACATAAGCTTTGCTGGAATGTTAGCAGATTCCCCTTAGGATCCAAGAGCTCTCAGCTGTTAAGAAAAGCAAATGCCCATATTTTCTGCATGTGGTTTTCTTTTAATTACCTTGCAACTCATTCAATGTAGACAGGACCGGTTTATTACGTCAGTTATAGCTATGTAGGTTTACAAAAAAACGGCCAGAACACATACCAATATTTTTATATACTTCTTAATGAGGTAAAATGGTATTCAGTGGGAAACATACATTGTCTTATTACGTTTTTATGTTCTTCGTTGCATCTGCTTTGTATCACAGTAAATCAGTTTGTGTGTCAACCCATTGGCAGTTATAGGATTCTTTATAGGTTAGGAAAATAAAATACTGCCTCACATGAAACATCGTTATTTTCTGCCACTTGATTTATACATTTATTTAGTAAGTAGCCCCCATAAAAAAAAGATTTTTGTAAAAGGGCATTCCAATTAAATTTGAAATAAAAATATTCAATATAGTTTTTACATTTCATTGCATAAAAAAAGTCCATGGCCCCAACTAGCCCTTTCATAATCCCAAAGAGGCTTAAAGGGAGTATTTACATAAGTAATTTTGTGACAAAAAAGGGTTCATGTATTTAAATCCCGGTTTATGGTCTCAATTACCTCAAAATTGGGAAAAATGTTGGCATTTTGCCATGATTTTTCAATAATTGCGGCAATAAACCATGCTTTGACTGCACCATCTAAATAAGCCCAAAGACTCCTGTAAATACCTTAGAAATCCTTCTTTACGGTGCAGGTATTGGCGTCCATTATCAATACACGCCAATAGTACTGGTCCTTACAAGTTTATGGACTTATCCTTATGTTATTACCTATTTTTATCAGCACCTGCTGCTAAACAATGACATGACTGTATTAGGTGCTGCTACCTAACAAATAGACTACATTAAAAAGGGGGTCTGAATAAATCTGTTGTAAGAGTGTTCAGTATTTAGTCAAATACAAGTTTAATAGGATTATCCTATACAATGCAATATAGAAAAAAAAGTACTTGATATAAATATATCTTCCCTTTTTGCCAAATAAAAGAATAAAAATGGGTAAACAATTCATTAAAAGCAAATCAAATATTTATCAAACCAATCTGACCAATGGTCTCATGTACAGCGGCTGTAAATGCTACCATATGGTGTCTCCGTATAGCACTGTATTACAGAAAAACCTCCATAATACGGCAGCTAATGTAGCATGCCATGATCTTTCTTTTCTGTTAAATTCCATATGTAGCCAACAGTGTAAAAAAACTCTTCATTCCTCTATATGATTTAGAGGCTCTCGAAAGTACGGTAGGGTCCGATAGACTTCTATGGGTGCCACATTACGGCCCCATACAAATGAGAGTGGGACAATTATGAATCAATTTGGGAATTGTAAATTGGAATCAATTGTGTTATTTCTAATTATTAAGCCTATAAATGTAACAATAATAATAATTTCTATATTTGTATACATTGGTATTTACTTTTTCCGATCACTAAGGCATAAAACTTGAGATGTGTATAATTATTTCTCTTGTGCAGATAAATAGAAGCTAAATAATGATCCATACTTTTGATTTGTAATTTGCCCTAACTATTTGACCTAAATAAATCTTACTAGTGTACATACTGAAGAAACATTACATTGTGTCGTCCAGCAACTCCTGGAATAGGTTATAAATAAACTGATGTATTATGTCCTAGCAGCAGGAAAATTGATCTGTTTAACAAAACATCTCTAGAGCTCAATGTTCTGAACGTAACCAAGCACCTTTTTCATGTGTACAAGAAACAAACCCATTCTGTAATGGAACAATATGTTTCTCCCTCTGGTCTATATGTTTGATTGTGTTATTTCAGATAAAAAACAAATGTTTAACCGGTAAATGTGAAGTGACTGGGTGACAATAATTGAGAGTCGGCATTACAATTTTCAGTATATAACAACCAACTCTGCTCTAGGGTGCCCAATGATTTATTCTCATTTCCAATGCTTTCTCTGTTTCCAATAAATTGTCTGTCAGGCATAAAAACAAGAGGCCAAGTAGTAAAAAAACAACATAAAGCTGCAAAGTGTTTTAAATGCTGGATTCAGCTTTACAGTAAAGTATTATTAGGCCTCGTACAATGTGTCAATCAACGGTTAAGTCAAGGTCATTGAAAAGCTTGTCAAATACTTAATATCTTTATGTAATACTTTACAGCCGTTGCAAAAATGCAGGGAAAACGCAGCATGTAAATACACCCTAATGTATTTAGGCTAGGGCTACATGGCCTTGTTTCACCTAGGGAAGCATTTAAGTTGCAGTGATGGAGTGATTTTACTAGGATGCCTGCTAGGCCAAATGTCACCGTGTAGCCCTAGCCTTAGTGTTAGTTGCTACGGTGACTAAATGTTACATGGTTGTAGGGGCGCACGCAGGGAGGGGTTTACAGTTGCCTGGAAACCCCCTATGTACATACTAGTAGTGTCGCTAGCATCGGCATCCTGGGGCCCCGGACGGCTGCCACATTCAATTTTACCTGTGTCCTCAGGACGCAGATACAATTAAATACTACGGCAGAGCAGAGAGTCTGCTCCCTGCTCTTCAATTCACTAGGCTACAGACCACGTTAGGCCTGCAGTCTATAAGACGCTGGGACAGGATCCCTGCGCATGCCGTTGCGATTACATCACTGGATTGCGCCAGCCAATGCAATTGTTCCGCCTCGGTACCTCAGGCTGCAGGACTGAGGTGGGGCACCCAGTTACTATCTACAATTGTGGCTGTGTGGCACTGTCTATAAAGGGGGGTGCTGTGTGGCACAGTCTATAAAGGGGGGGCTGTGTGGCACTATCTGTAAAGGGGGCTATGTGGCACTGTCTATAAAGGAGGCTGTGTGGCACTGTCTATAAAAGGGGCTGTGTGGCACTGTCTATAAAAGGGGCTGTGTGGCACTGTCTATAAAAGGGGCTGTGTGGTACCATCTACAAGGGGTGTGTGTGTGGCACCGTCAACAAGGTGTGTGTAACAGCCTACAAGGGGTGTGTGTGTGGTAGGGTTGTCACGATACAAGATTCTGGACTTCGATACCGATACTTGGTGTAGTATTGCGATACTCGATACCAAAACGATACTTTTGCCAACAATAAAAAAAAGTTCTTCCATTTTCTGATGTGAGGCACGTGGTATTATAAATTTTGAATCTCCATGTGCCTCACATTAATAGTAATTAACCCCATCATGTTCCTCAGTCATAATGGACAACATTGGGTTAATGTGTGAAATACATGATTGGGTTAATTACTATTAATGTGAGGCACATGGATGTTCAAAATTCATAACACCTTGTGCCTCACATTAATAAGTGACAGAAATAATCTTTTACATTTTTCCAGTGGACATCCGGGGACATTGTTAAAATCACTACCCTATAGCCAACTGATCAGAGTCAAGAGGGTGGTAAGTCAAGAAGACAGACTATCCTCACGACTTGATCAGATGTGCAAAAAAAATTCGGATAGAGGCTATCCAAATCATGTTTTGGAGCTAAATAGACAGAAGGTTGATCTATTGGACAGGCAGGACCTGTTAGGCGGAAAGTTAAGTGAAGAAAAGAAAGTTTGTTTGCCATTTGTTTCCACCTTCTCCTCATTAAGTCCACAAATTGGTGATATTCTGAGGAGAGATTGGAAGGATTTGTATAGAGCCTTTCCGAAGATAACCGAATTTCAGGAGAGACCCATGATGGCCTACAGAAGAGGCAAAACGATTAAAAACAGTCTTGTTAGAGCAAATATTGGGTCTAATCGGAAGGGTCAAAGGTTTCTGGCACCCCCAAAGTTGGGTTGTTATCCATGCTTGGGATGTAATATCTGCGATAACATGATTAAGGGTGGTTCTTTTAACCATCTACAAACTGGTAGAGTAATTAATTTCAAGGGCTTCTTTACATGCCAATCATCGTTTGTCATGTATTTACTGAGCTGCCCCTGTGGTCTACACTATGCGGGTGAGACCACAACAGAAATACGTCTCAGGATGAGAAATCATAAATCTAACATCAAAACAAAGAGATAGGATTTACCGGTGTCAAGACACTTTTTTGAAAAAAATCATAGTTTGTCACAGTTGAGATTAAGAATCATTGATTCGGTACCTCAAATGAGACGCGGTGGTGATAGAGGTTTGGCTCTCAAAAGAAAAGAGCTAGAGTGGATCTATAAGTTTAGAAACTATGTCTCCTAAGGGGTTAAACATAGAATATCCCTATGGCCCGCATATCTGATAGAGTGGGGGGTAACTTGCCTTGAATTCTGGGGGATAGGATGGGTCTACGTTCCCGATTGGTATGGTTTGAAGTCCAATTTTGACCTCTCTTTTATGTATACATTTTTTTAATCATATTTAATTGCTTGTCTATATAAATGCTATATGGTAATTTTTTTTCACATTTTTTTTTCACTTTTTTAGATACACATGGTACTATCAAGCATTATGAGGGATTTCGGAAAGCAGCAGAGGCCTATACATTGGGATCATTGAGTCTCAAATGGGATTATATATTTTCATATTGTTATGTTAATATCTAGTACAGATTACAGCAATGTAGTATATCCAATGTGTGCAAATGTATACATAATTGTGTTAATCTGGAGTATGGTTTTTATCATATTGTGCATTTTTTATATTTTTTTAATAATAAATATATTTCTATATGTATGTGGAATTTTATATAAATATTCTTTTCCCCAATATGAGATGTCTGATTCATTGGACATATATGGCTGGGATGATATCATCTTCATATATTATGATTGCTTCTACAACCTTATTGGTGACTACAGTGACATTATGCTGCAATGGGACGTTAATTAGCTTGCTAATCTTTTGATCTTCAGACCATGATCACTTCCACTCATAATTTTTCAAATTTTCAAGTGCTTCGATTTTTCATCTATAGTGTTGCACTGCAAAATCCATTTGACCTATTGGATGATGCAGTGCAGCATCTAATCGATTCTCCAGAGTTTATACATGTTTAAATGTTGCACATTTAATATACTTTAAATTTTTTCATCCACATCGATACGGGCGCCTGCGCAATGGGAGTGGAACGCAAGTTCCGTCTCTGCGCATGCGCACTGTCGATTGCGTTGCATAGTGCGTTCCACCGGATTGAATATCCGGTTTTGACGCCATTTTGCACATGCGCAGACGATGCGTGCGAATACTACACGCTGGCTGTACGGAGGGTTTATGAAATGTAAGTCTATTGATTTTAAATTAACTAATTAACGGCCTCTGCTGTTCTCCTAATCAATCTATTTGCCCCTATTGCTCACTGTTTATGATGTATGCCCATCATCCTCTTATGTATAGTATTTTCTATGGATGTCGTTTTGAATGTTAACTCATGCACTTTATAAACAATGTTTGTAATACACTGTGATGATCATATTTGGATCCTGGTGCCGTCACTGTGTTCTATGTCTCTCATTTTATATATATATATATATATATATATATATATATATATATATATACACACACACACTCACTACTTTTGGGGTTTAAATGTTAGCCCCAGCTTCTTTTCTTTATATAAATAACTGTGTATAATGTGATTTTATGCAACTTTTAAATAGGTAATTTAAAAAAAAAAAAAAAAATATCTATAGATAGACAGAGACAGAGACAGAGACAGAGACAGAGACAGAGACAGAGACAGAGACAGAGACAGAGACAGAGACAGAGACAGAGACAGAGACAGAGACAGAGACAGAGACAGACAGACAGACAGACAGACAGACAGACAGACAGACAGACAGACAGATAGATAGATAGATAGATAGATAGATAGATAGATAGATAGATAGATAGATAGATAGATAGATAGATAGATAGATATTAAACTATTTAAAGGCCTACGTTTTTTTCAGGAAAAAAAAACAGCACCACTTTTGTGGTCCAGACATAGCCTTTTGACAAAAGTGCCACTATTTCTGGGGGGGGGGGGGGACGACAGACCCTTCTTTCAAATTCCCCACAACCCTTTAGGAGTAGCTATTTTAAACACAGCGTCTAGTGACATTACTCTACAGGAGCATCAATGTGAATAAAGTGAATACATGATCTACATGTTTATAACAAAGATAACAGAAATACGATAGCTCTTTATAAATGTAATTACTCTAAATAAAGCAACTTATCCATTACAGTAAACATGGTTTATGTAACAGAGACGGTGTAAATCAGATGCAAAAGGCACTTACTGAAAATAGCTGCAAGATTTCTGTGAGATCACTGAGCTTAAGATCTATATAAATATTCTACGTAGACTTGTAAACATTCAGCAGACTTCATAAAATCCAACATCGGAGGCTGAGTGTAGACAGAAAGCCAATGCCCACTGGAGAGCCTTGGAACAGAACAGCTTTTCAAGGCCTGGATGTAGTAAACACCACATATAGGAGACAGATGTATGTGCACTATAGCACAATAGTTTGGTCTGGATTTTCTTAAATTAGTTAAAATGTTAAAACTGTGTTTCCAGTGGAGTGTAACAAGAAATACATTTTATTTCTGATCGTCAGCTCCAAGTTGCTTAAATTTTCAGCTTTAAGAATAAGATTTCTTTGGAAAGCACAAGAAAAGAAAAAGTTTCAAAAGTTTTGAAAATATTTTCTATGAATTTTATTTTGAGAGGCCGCCATGCATGTGACCCTTTCCCCTTGAGGCTCGGGGCTATACTGTGACAACTCTTTGCCCGCAAGTCGTGGTAATAAATACAACTTCATTTTTTTCCCTGTGAGACAAGTTTGTGATCAACGCAAGAGTCTAACTTGGCAATTAAACTACAACTCTTAGGGGGGACCCAAAGCTTTTTGGACACGGTGGATTTATATTGTTAATTCCATGCTGGAAATCGGCAACAAAGTATAGTACAATGCATGTGAATGGGGTATTCATGACCCCATTCACATGTAGCAAATTTTTCCAATTGTGGATTTGAGGGCATGAATGCTTATTGTGTTGCGGATTTATCTGAATTCACCTTTATGTATACATAGATTTATTGTGGCTCATTTGGCTCAGTACATGAGTCACCAGTGGTTTAGTAATTTAGAATTATTCTATTAGAGATTGAGGAATTGATCAACCAGGTTGAAATGCTACATTTGATAGAACATACACACTTGCATTAGAGACTTTTACATGATCCTACTGAATTTGCTGTAGTCCTTACACTACTGTATTAGGAATGCAGGTATAATGTAACTACTCAGATCACATATTTATTTATATAACATATCATCGGTCGCTTTAGGTTTTGATGTAGTAGAGCTGAATTTATCCTTTAATTCTGTGTGATCCATTGCTTGTGTATTGTGATAACTTGCAGTATACTGTTAAGCGACAATCAGCACTGCTTCACATGTTTACGCACCGTAAATCAATTTGCGATAATATATTTGTAGGGTAAGTGAAAAACCTCTAGTTTTATTTTTTAACCTCTGATGTAAATTTGTGTTTTTCATACAAATATAATCCATAATTAGTCACTCCAATAATTAAGTTGCATTTAGAATTAACACAATCAACATAATTGCATACTCTACTGTAAATGTTTTATAATGTGTTCAAAATATGCATAACTCCCTGTAAGACGTCATTTCTAGTGCACTACAGAAAAGGTCATTGACGGAAAAACAATCCATGTCACTGTCTAATCGCTATTTAACAGAATGGCTGATTGAATGAAATGACAAATTCAATTAATGATGAATGCTGGGTTTAGCTAGTTTGATGGGAATCCATGTGGATGTAGGACGATACAAACAATACACCGTCTAATTAAAAGATGGAAATCTGAACTTGTTCTACGGTTGCGTGCTTACAACCTACAATGTGGCCTAGGGTCACATGGTGCAGACCGGCTGGAGAAATGACTCAGGAGGGGCCATTAGAGGATGGGTTAATAGCAGCAGCTTGAATAAATATAGATGTAGAAGACCTGAATTTCTCAATTAACCCTTCGGGGCTTCATGGTTTCTTTATCTGTCCAGTCTCTTGGCAGGGCAGTCATTCTAAACCCCCAGAGGCTTAACAAAAATAGGCTTACAGCAGCAACAAAACAAAATAAAAAAATTACTCGCCTATTAAATACCCTGCTGCTCCAGCGCCGTTGCTCTGGTGGTCCTTGTTTACTTTGTTTTCAGCGATGATGTGCCATACGTCCACATGACCTATGCAGCCAATCATTGGCCTTGGCGGTTTTCGGGCCGTACATGAAAGCATCACTGCTGAGATCAGTGATTGGCTGCAGCGGTCTGGAGGATGTATGTGACATTATTGCTGACAGCAAAGTAAACAAAGACCAATGGGGACACCGGAGCAGCAAGGGATTTACCTTGTGAGTAAAGTTTATTTTATTTTATTCTGGACAATCCCTTTAAGTAATCATTGGTAAATATTTGGCTAGTCTTTTGGACCACTGCATTAGACTGAAGTGGGCAGGCAGACAGATGTGCCCACCCTCTCCATTTCCGTAGAATGTGCCAATTTCAAATTACAGGATTCAGCAGAGTCTCAGATTACTTCTTCCCTCTAGTGGGAATAAATTGGGTGGTAGTCTAATACTGAAAGTCATGGCAACATCCCTCGCCATGACTGCAGCCAGGACCGTGATGTCACTTTTAGTTATTAACCTGATCCTAGAGGAGAAAGTATGCCATGGCTGAATAAGTCACCTCTGACATCATATCTACAGTAACTGGATTGTTACTGGATCAGTAGATTTAGGCTCTATTCACACTTTCATTTAGAACGGAAATTACAATGAACAGCTGAATCCATCCCACAACGGGCAGCAACAGTGCCCGGTGGACCCCATTGACTTACAATGGAGTATGTTGGATTCTACTAAGGTGTCCGTCATTTTCATAGAAAAAATACCGCCCCACTCAACTACTTTTCTTTAAATATAAACATTGATGCAATATCCCATGAGTGACAATATGACGAGCTGTGCCAAATGACACTCACCTCCGATCTATCTGTTTTTTACGCTATGTAGTACATATAGCAACTATTAAATAGGATAGACACAGCACACAGTATAATTGAAGTGGCTTCAGTACCTTTGTCTAATAGGAAAAAGGCAGTGTGACAGAAAAGTACATTAGCCAATACATCATTACTGTGAGTTAAAAGCCTATTTTCTTATATTTTCTCATCCAGAGTTGGAAATTATAACAGCTTATACATTTTAGATGACAAGCCTTTAAAAGCATTTGAATCAAATCCAGAGATCTGTATGAATCAATCTTGCAGTCTAAATTTATAATGATATGTCATGGAAGGCTTTGCATTTTGTAACAGAAAAGAAAAAGGTTTTGCCAACTATGCAGAATAGAAAATTGTGATTACATACGTGTTTTCTTTTTTTTTCTATTACTTTCATGATTGCTTAAATTCCACTGAGAGACACCTTTACCAGATGGGAAATCTTGAAGCTTTAATTTGCTTTTGCAAACATTAAATAAACTCATATTTCTAAATGCGTCCTGACTGTTTTAATAAGGAATATGATACAACACGACATGTGCGGACATTTCAAAGTAAAACTGATGGTTGTATATGTCACACTTGATTAAAAATAACTCCAATCATTGCATAATTTAACATTGATGAAAGATACCAGTGATGGCCAGGTTTGAAGATAGTAGTTTAGTGATGGATAACCCTATTTTTCTACTTCAGTAAGGTCAAATGATACATTATTTCCAGCTGCAATTTTTAAAATCTTTCCTACCTTAGCCAAAGCACTTGTGTACAAACACGTTATAAACATATGATTGACACATTTCCTCATGTGGTCAATTGTGAAAGTACAGCTATATGAGGTTATGAGTTTTTCTTTAAGTATGTTAAGCATGAACATTGCTGGAATGGCACTGGTGGAGGTCTAAGTTTTGTGTGTGTGTATAGTATATATTTCTACCAGAGGTTGTCTGCTTTGGACGATCCCTATCTTTTAGTAAGGTTTAACTTGATACATGGTGTCCCGCTGACAACATGACCATCTTACATAAAGGAGTTTTCCGATATCAATTTTTTTATTTTATAGGGATATCCCTGTTGTAACAATGGTGCCCAGCTTTGTTTTTCATTCATTTGACCCACAGTATGCGCACTGTGGTCGATCTCCGCTTTGCTTACATCGGGAACAACCTCTTCTCGCTCGTTTCCTGTACTTCTCATAGCGTGCAAATCCCAAGATGCCTAGCGTAATAGGAATTGAGCATAGGCTGGGGGGGAGGACAAGTCACTCAGGCGATGAGAAAGCAGAGAATTGAGCATGCTTAGTGTACACTGTTTGTGTATCACCCACACATGTTCAAATATGGAGGAGGCAGAGTATCCGGTCTACCCATTCCCACAGTGTACAGTGACGTCAGGAACGACGTGCTTATACATTGAGCCTGCTGGAAGAGGGGAAGTGATAGCTCATGTATGGGGCAGCGACGGAAGTTCGTATTTACTGTAGGCGACGCATTACGTGACCGGTTGTAAGTTACGGCGCTAGGAACAACTAGGGAAACATAAGTATATTACAAACTACATTGTTTTGAGATATTTAGTTAACTACGAATTAGTTAATTAATCCCAGAATATCCCTTTAAGCAGCAAGTGTACAATTCCTCTACAATGCCATCACAGGGAATTAAAAAAGCATTACATAGCTTCCATTTAAATCAATGGGCTGTCCGTGTAATGCAGGGACATGCTGGTTTCTCCCGAAATGCTCTTTGCTCTACATAATACATGAGGGTCTTGAAAGAGGCAGCCACCAATATTAACTCAACTACAATATTCGAAAATGGGTTTTCATGGTAGCGTTTTTTTAAATCATCACAAAGTTACTTGCAAATTTCTTTCCCAGAATGAACATTGCAGTCACAGCGCAGTCTCTGAAAAGTCACAATTTTACAATAGCTTGCAGGTAAAGCCGGGGAGTCCTAACCTAAAGCGGAAATTAAGTGAAAATGATCTTGTGGTATGTCAAAGTTACATCTCTGAAGTTCTCGTTGGTGAAGTTTGTGATTTCAAATCTCCATTGATTTTTCTGAAGAAAGCAGCTTTATTAAATGCTGTAACCCTTGGAATGGATCAGAAATTAGAATTACTAAAAAATTGCCACTCTAAGGAAAATGGGCATTCAATTTGGAAATTGATGGTAGTCTGAAATCACAAACTTCACCAATTTGATCTTCTGACATGTATCTATGACATACCAGAAGATCCATTGACTGGATTATAACTTTTCAGTTATGGAAAGGGTGAACAGGGTCTAGACAGATTGCATTATGTAGCATATTCTAACATGAGATGTAGGCAGGGTCGGAGTGGCCAACCGGGATGCTCCGATGGACCCAGGCTCTTACACAACAATGGACCCATAATACAACAGAGCCCAAAGATCAGGCAGAATGTAAACCCATTCAGAACCAATCACTGTACACTAAGGTCTATTTGTTATGGTTTTATTAACAAAAAAAACATTAAGACCTAATTGATGATATGTCTCGAGTGTACAAGGAGAACATTTATGATGCAACTAAAAGTGGATGTGCACATGTTCTGTATAGATAGGGAGTGGGCTCTCATCTCCTCTGGTGGGCCAAAGATCCTCAGTCTGACACTGGATATAGCATTCAACCAAAGAACAGGAACCAAGCTCTCTTCTCCTTTAATTCAACCTATGGAAAGAGGGAATTATCCAAACCAACAGAGACAAACAAACAGATTTTTTATGATTATGTCTTTCTTAAAATCTCTGTTGTAAATGACTGAACCTTAATCTGTTTCCATTTCTATTTTAGTGGATCCGTTTATTTCACAGTTTATTTTTTTGGTAAACACAGAGCATGAGGAACATGAAGAAGCAGGTGATAACATTTTTACAGTCACGATAAAATAAAAAAAAGTCATAAAAGACAACGCGTCTTCAAAACAGTGTCCTGAAAATCTCCTGAATCACTGGAGCCAACCCGGCTTTATTCCAGAACAGTTAATTGTTATTGTTTGCAGAATAGTGACCAGCTACAGTGCAAACCAGTCGTTCAATATATATACATTTAAGAAACACACGTTGGTAGGGAGTGACTCATATATCAGTCTATTATATGCTACTAGGCTAACTGCATTAAACAAATCGCTCTACCCACAGCTGAAGAATAGAAGCTATATACAGAGCAGAGGTTATTGTCCAATTTAAATCTTGGCTCCGTTCCCAGAACTGTGCAAGATTCCAATTTGTGAAAATGTTGCTCTTTGCTACTGCCAGAAAAACTGCAGAAAATGGTATTGGGTGCCATCCAGAAATATGTCTGCAAAGTGCCAATCAACAAGTCACTGAAGATTAACAGTATGACTGTACCAAATTAATTTAAATTATAGAAACATATGGTGGAGTTGTTTGCTTTGCACTTATCGCAACACCTGCTTTTCGCAAAATAGCGATGGACGGTGTGGGGAGATCAAAAGGGATAGCTGTTAAATACACTGGATTTCATGTTGCAATGACAGCAAACATGTATAGCATAGTTATTAAACTAAGATTAGGTCTCAAGTTATTGTCTGCGCTCTTCAGAAAAGACATGACGAAAAAATTCCTTGGGCAGGTTTCAATACGAATTGCGGTTCTTAGGACGGATGTATTTCTTAGATTAATATACTGAAAATGACATACATATAATGTATGCCATAAGTAGAACACCCTTTATTATGTTTTGTTTTTTTACAGAATCAGCGCCACTCTGGTGTATAGACTCTGTCTGGTAGTGCAACTCAGCCTCATTCAAGTAAAAGGACAACAAAAATAATTTTGGGATATAATAGAAAGAGATTAGAAAAAATAAAAATATTTTTCTTGTCCCTTATTACGGTTTCTTTGGGACAATTTTTTTTTCTTATTTCTAATCGCTTTCTATTATATCCCAAAATTCTTTATGTCGTATCCCAAAGCTGTATAAAAAGTTAATTCACTTTGAAATGATGATTCAACCACGATTCAAGTATGGCAGACAAAACCATTGGTTATAAAATAAGAAAATGACAATAGTCACAATCATTGGTCAAACCTTGCTGTTCACAAAATAAAACTGTAATAATTTAACAAGGATATTACAAGTCATCTTGGAGCTCATATCCAATACAGAACGATAATAATGATGTCGCATGTTAAAATTGCATCCTCCGATGACATCATAAAATAAATCCCCAATAACATTAATAATACAGACATATGTATATATTTTATCAATTTCAGCCACCCATTATCTTCCTCTACTGTAGTTCAGGACTGAGAAAAGAATTAATAGATTGGACTTTTCTTGCAGTTTCTCTTGAGTGGTTTCCCATTATTGCTTGGCTAACAGAAACCCATCAAACAAATGGCCTACCACCGAAATAAATATTAGATTTGACCTACACATCTGAAAGGAATGAGAACAATATCAGCTTACTTTAGGTCCAAATATGACACTGATAAATGAAGCTGTGAATTTCTATCAGGCTTTTAAAGAACATGTGCAATTCCTCGTACATGTGACTCCAGCACGGACAATTTTATTCATTCATCTTCATTAGAGCCTCTTGACCCTGCTCTCAGTATCATCTCACAAAATGCACAGCCTAGTCACTTAAGTTTTAGGCCAGCAATTTATAGGCTAGAAAACGGTGTGTAAAACCGGATCAAGATGTATCAGACCATAGTCTTTAAGCGTTATAGAAGTGGTTCCATAGTGGGACAACCAGGCAACATGATTTGAACAGGAGGTATTGTTCTTTCCCTATTACAGTAGCACATGTTACAGCATGACTCCTGATGCAGTCTATGCTCTCCAGCAAAAATTTTGCAATACTGAAGACTATTCTTTTACACTGAGCCATACACATTTGTACCTCATTCAAACGGCCATGCCCGGAATCACGGGCCGTGACTGCGGGCAAGGCCAGCTGCCGTTGGCCGTGGACAGCCGCCTGCATCCTCGGCCCATGCTCTCATACAAAGTATGGGAGCACGGACCGTAAAAAGCAAAAGACATGTCCTATCTACGAAGGTGTCCGTGAACAATAGAAGTGAATGCGTCTAATTGCGGTCCGCAATTACAGATGATTTTTACGGTCGTGTGTATGGGCCTTTAGAGTAAGGTTAAAATCCTTTTTATGACACATACATTTTAATACCAATGATTCTGTATTTGTAAAACATAAAATTATTTTCACTTCAACTGGATGAAAGTCCCTATGAGAGGTCTAGACTGCATGAACACTCAATCTTGGGGACAAAACATGTTTATATATATCTATACATATGTCAGCGTATAGTGACTCCTTAGCCATACACCCTGTCATGTAATGGAATTTAAGGTAAAAAATAAATAAATGGGATAATATGTTGAGACATTGACATACAAATTCTTTACTAAACTCTATTGCTCAGTTTCATGTCTTTTTAAACAAGTTGCCAAATAAATTTATACTTTTTAAGGATGTGCTGTAAAACTGTTCCTTTTTCCAACTAGTGTTTCTATCCTGCCATGCAGAGCAGTGCTAGTTGACTGTCACCATGTGACCCAGGCAGTGTTGGACTCAGGTTCCTTTAGCCCCCCAGGAAATTAAGCTGCGGGTCTACCTTCCATCTATACAAAACATGTGCATGTTGCATTGTAATATTTTTAGGCTGTATTCACATCTGCATTGTAAATTCTATTTGTTCCTTTTTTGGAGCAGAAAATGGAATTGAAGCTGTGATGGATCCACTACACGATGGACATGAACGTCACCCGATGGACCTCATTCACATATAATGGGGTCTATCTGGTTCGGTCATGGTGTTCGTCATTTTGCTGAAAAAGATAGCACTGCATGCTGGGCTATTTTTGCAAAGCAGATGTGAATAGAGCCTTTGTTATCATTGCACATATAGGACATATCATCAATAAAGTCTAATAGGTTATTTTGGAATCATCCCATTAGAAATAGACCCTAGTGGAGAGGGATTGGTACCAAAGTCAGCTCCAAATGGAGTTATATTTTGCTGGTCCTATGGGGACCATTACTGTGTCAGGGCACAAGCCCACTAGAGAATCCTCTGGTAATCCAGTGGAATCCTGAGCCCTACTCATAAGAGGCACATCCCAAGGGAATGGTGGAACTTCGTTGCTCAATATTATTAAAAATCTCATCACGTGATAATCCTTTAATATTCCTTATTTATGTGATAATAACTATCCTATAGAAGAATATGTCCTCTGATTCACCTGTATGGTCACCAGTTTGTGCTAGACCCTGAGAACAAACTTTTTAGCCCACCATTGAGGAACGGTGTCGGCATTTTTTCTTAGGAATAGTTTATTATTCATTTGTTTTCTTTAACAATTGACAATAAAAGACAAACTCATTTACTTAAACGTGACCCATCTCAATAGTTCAGTTGATATTGCTCTATATTATAGAAACACTGAAAGCCGTGCCTGGCTTACAAAAGCTCTCAATCTAACAGATCATCATTGGAGAACACTCCTTGTTTGCTATTTCCCAGCTGTGAGCCAATGGTAACAGATGGAAAGAGTCACACAAAGCTTTCCTATGACCTCTTATTGTGAAGAGAAGCCACTGAAGCATTAAACAACCTGTTCTTATTTTCTATGTTTCCTTCCTACTATCTAGATGAGAGTCTCCAGTGTACGGCAGTCAAAGACTATGTACTGAACTCATAGGCACCAATTACTAGCACGGATTTAGCGGAAGATCCAGTATTCTCCACTAAAACATAATGCAAATCCAAAAAGCTATGGACTATCATACACTCTATATATTGCTGAGCAGCATAGGCTTCTACATTGAAGACATGTTACATAGCACTGCATTTCTATGCATATGTAGAACCTATATGTAGATCAGAATCCCAACATATGTTTTGTTGCTCAGATTTACGCCATTTTAGATCACTTGCTTATTTCATACACTCTGACTTCACAGTGTGTTTGTTATAGTGTAAAATGAATTTTTTAATATGTGTTTTTAGAGAATCGTAAATTACAGAAAGTTACGTTGCTGCGCTGACAATGTGTAAATGTTGATTGTCTCGTTCCAGAAGGTCAAATTTGATGGCAGGAAATGCAGTCAGGAGATCGGGTGGTACTGTTACCTCGGCAATAGTACTGCCTGATCTGCCGGCTGTTTCTCCCGCTGGAGTCGAGAACGCCAACAACATCAACAGTCCCCTTTAAATAGTAAAGGTTCTAAGTGACTCAACTGTCTATTTAATGGCCATGAATGGCTTCTGATACTGTCTTAGGCCTCATGCACACGACCGTAAAAACTCCCGTTATTACGGGTCGTAATCACGACCCGTAATAACGGGCTCATAGACTTCTATTGGCGACGGGTGCCTTCCCGTTTTCTCACGGGAAGGTGCCCGTTCCGTTAAAAAAGATAGAACATGTCCTATTTCTGGCCGTAATAACGGCACGGACAGTCCATAGAAGTCTATGGAGCTCTCGTAATAACGGGTGGCTACATGTGTGCACCCGTCATTACGGCAGCGTTGCTAAGCGACGTCAGTAAATAGTCACTGTCCAGGGAGCTGAAAGAGTTAACTGATCGGCAGTAACTCTTTCAGCACCCTGGACAGTGACTACCGATCAGTATAAACCTGTAAAAAATAAAAATAAAAGACGTTCATACTTACCGACAACTTCCTGCTTCCTCCAGTCCGGTCTCCCGCCCGTTGCCTTGGTGACGCGTCCCTCTCGACATCCGGGCCGACGTCCTGGATGACGTTTCAGGCCATGTGACCGCTGCAGCCAATCACAGGTCAATCACAGGCTGCAGCGGTCACATGGACTGCCGCGTCATCCAGGGATGTCGGGCTGGATGTGAAGAGAGGGACGCGTCACCAAGACAACGGCCGGGTAAGTATGAATTTCTTTAACTTTTATTACAGAAAAGGCTGTCCCTTCTCTCTATCCTGCACTGATAGAGAGAAGGGGCTGCCGATTAGTGCAGTGCTATTTTGCTGCCAAAAACGTGCTCGTAAATACGGGTGGAATACGGGTGACACCGGACCCATATTTACGAGCACGGGTTCGTAAATACTGGTGCAAAACGGGTGGAATACGTGTGACACCGGACCCGTATTTACGCCAGTATTTACGGGTGTGAAAAAATACGGTCGTGTCCATGAGGCCTTAGTATGTTTATGGACAGGGAGTCCATTAAGAAAAAATGTCTGCCATGTAGTCAGACTCTTATCTGCTATTGTGGTGAACTCCAAAAACATTTTACAGCTTAAAAAAAGCCCTACTAAAAATCATAAAGTTGTTATCCTGTGTGAAATCTTAATTTCTGATTTAGCCAAATTATCTCAATCTCTACACTGTGCTGAGTGAAAATACCAATGTCATCTTATACAGTGACCATAGTTTTTTAAAGACCCTGAATGGTATTTCAACCATAAATAGTATGCATACGTACATTGCTCCTTTTTTCCTAAAGATCTGCCTATGTAAATGTCACCTTACACTGTAGCACTGGCATTCTATTCATGGACCAGGAGATCAATATGAACAGTGCTATACAGATTTTGTAAACCAGGATTTATCACCTATTTGTTCTGTGCACTGCGATAGCTCATCCACAGTTCCATGGAAAACCAGAAGTAAAATAATAGCACTGCACATCATAGCAGAAATGAGAAACTCAGCTCTGCTACATCTGGTAGTCCATCCCAAACTGCAGTGTTGATAGATACACACACAATACTTAAAACAATGGCTGCAATCTATGGTCCTCCAGGGGCGTTACCATAGGGGGTGCAGAAGTAGCAGTTGCATTTGGGCACCCGTGCCTGTGGGAGTCTAAAGACCGTTCTGCCACATAAAAAAGTATTAGAAATACCACTTCGTAGTTGGGGGGGGGGCGCTGCTACAGATTTGCATTGGGGGGCCTTGGAGCTTCAAGTTATGTTTCTGGGCCATTTCTTAAAAATGTTATTTCACAGATCTTTAAAGGACATACCAAATCATATGTACTGTAAACTGAAATTATTATAACAAAATATCACAATGTTAAAATAAAAATGCTCAAGTACTTTTCGATAATGTATAATGTTTCCACTTTCCTGAAATTTCAAATTTATTTGTAATCATAATGGCAAAAAACTACTATGATTTACGAGCTAGAATGTCAAAATCAAACATTTCCCATTACGATGGAAGTGCTCATCCAAAATACATTTCTCTTCTACATCAAGCTTCCATGTTATTAGCCTTCCTTTAACTCACAAACACACGCCAATGTCAATTTCAAGCATTCAAGGTCACAGTCCTACATTGTAGTTTGCAAATTTACCGTCTTACTCAAACATTTTCCATTCAGCCGCTTTTATGTAGAGCTAACAATTCAATAATGCAATATTGCACAGTGAATTTTAATAATGTATTATACAACCCAGAATAATTCCCTCAGTTTTAGAGTCTTAGAATTAATGAAGTCTTATTAGTTTCTTTTCACTGCTTCTGTAATTATTCTTTCCAGAATTTTTTTTTTTAACTTAAAGAACATTTTTAAATAATGTGATTCAGTTTTCCTCTGTGCATGATAAATTTAACATGACACGCTCTGTAACTGACATTTTAATGAGCAATTATACGAAGAAAATGTATCTACAAATTAATTTGAAGCTAAATATACACTTCACATGCCTATGTACTAAATGTATAGAAATTTGTCAAACAATATTTTTTATTTATGGTTAAAAAAACCAAAAACAGATTCCTGAAAAAAAACATTAGTAATGCAATACTGACCTTGAAGTGTTATTCCTGGTTTATGCAGATAAAGGCGTCTAAAAAAAATAGTCTAATATTAAAATCTTGTCAATTCTTGGATTATGCTATATCATAGGGATTTTCTTGCCTATTTATGGGTCTAGGGTAATTCTGCCTGGTTTGGCCTTGTTGCTCAATTCTCTATTAAAGTTTTCCAAAAATATTGAAATGAAGAAAAAGTTCACCATGTGATACAAAACATTCTATAGACAAAACTTAACTTGAATAGGGCTGAGCTGAAATGTCAGACACAACCTTAGGACAAGAGTGGTGCCAATTCTGGATAGAAGTCGACTCTTTGTTTCCCAATCTCATACAACCCCTTTAACTTCCAAATTCTTAGAGATTAACTAAATTACACAACAACACATACAATTGGATTGGATTTGTAACGAACTGCGGCATTTTAAGTTTGACTATAGTTGTGCCTTTAGAAATGTATTGAGTTTGCGAAACCTTATTATTGGGCCTTGGAAAATTTACATCAATTGCAACATATGTGTGATGAAATATTGCTACAAACTACATTGAATTAAATGGAGACTGTCAGGGTTGTGTAACAGTCTATAGAGATTGAGAAAAGTTGTGCATAACAAAGCGCCAGGCATCACACAGCACAAGTTACCGTGTAGCATTAGATTTCTGGTGTCTTAAAAATTTAGTAGAATGGAAAAACTAGGGGGTCTATGCACATGGAAAAATGGTCCAGCACACAGAGTCCCTATGCCGTCATATGGCACCTCCATGAGGCACTGTATTCCCCCTGAGAAACAATTCTTCTAGTGGAGAATACCTCCGTAATAAGAACGTGTCACCATTTTTCTTCTATTAATGTTTTTTTCCCACAAATTTTGTATGAAACTTTCATGTGCACTATGAGGTACACTATGGGGACATAGCAGTCTATAGGTCCTATTACAAATTCATTAAAACACAGATCCATTATAGAGTCATGTACATAGTCCCTTAAGGCCCTTTTACACGGGCCAATAAACGGGAAAACATGGGTTCATATGAATGCTCGTTCCTGATCATTGCCCTGTGTAAACACTCGTTCATCGGCTGCTCTGCTCGTTTATGCAGCAAGAAATATTATCACTGTCGGCAGCACATCTCCCTATGTAAACAGGGAGATCTGCTGCTGCTGAAATGATGGAAATGTATGTAGGGGGACCAGCGATCATAGTAATGATCGCTCGTCCCCATACATAACCAATCATAGCTCCTTGTGAAAGGACCAAACGAGCGCCCATCAACGAGGTGCTCTTTTTCATGGCCCAAATTGGGCTGTGTCGTAGGACCTTTAGAGTTATAAATGTGCTATGATGAGGTAGCTCTCTTCTAAATGACTACAAAATTCACCTTGACTAGGACAATCTTATATTATTAATGTTATTTCTGTATTATGCTTTAAAGGGGATTTGTCACTAGTTTATTAATTAATCTCCAAACTAATCTAATAGGCGCTCTGCTGGTGATAACTACGGTGTGATTTGTTTTCAAAAACGTTTATTATTAGCATCCTCTTTCATGCAAACACATGTGAACTGCTGTCCTAGGTGGTCCACAGCCCAAGATATAGCCATTTAAAGTGATATCCCTTCCCTCCAGCCTCAGTCTCTCACACTGTGTGAAGCAGCTTCATGCTGATAGGACAGCGTCAGAGGCTGTGAGGTGGCTCCATCTCAGGAGAATCGCTACCGTTGACTTGTGTAGTATAGGCTCATTTGCATATTTAGAAAATAAGTTCATAACTTAAAATAATACACGTTTCCGGACACAATTTTGACCAGCATTATCAGTGTGACAGCGCCTATTAGATTAGCTAGGAGATAGGGCATTACTAAACTAGTGACAGATCCTCTTTAAGTTATTTTGTGTTTGTTGTTATAAAGATCACATTTTTACTTATCCCTTTTATTTGTTCTGGTATAAGATACACATGCTTTAATCACATGTAACGTGGCAAACAATTCTAAAAGCTCATTTTATTGTGTATGTGGTTCCAAGTTTAATGCATTTAAAGTATTTTAATTAAATTATTCATAAACATTGTGGTCATTGAGTGGACTCATTGCCATGTTAATGCATTTAAAAACCTAATATGTCAAGTTTGCTTGAGGACTCAAACTATGTATGCTGGATTTCCAAATTCATTTTGACTGACTGCACCCTGTGGTCATAGGGATCACTTATTCCTAGTGAATTTAGGACTTTAAATATATTATGACTAAAAAAGGGAAGCAATAAAAGTACATTACATCAATGATAGAGGAACAAGACTTGATATTCGTATAAAAGGTGATGTCTGCCTTAGAAATATTGTTTTGTTTAAATGACCCGATGACATGAATGTAACTCAAATTCCACAAAATATGGTACTTAAAAAACTTTTTTTAAAAACAAAAAAGAAAATTTTAGGTGGTGGAAGTCTTATGGTCTCTCTAAGGGCTCATTCAGACGAGCGTGATTCTCGACCGTGAAACAACGCACAGCACACGGGACCCCTTGATTTCAATGGGGCCATTCACACATGCGTTGTTTCTCACGCAGCGTGTGTCCGTTGTGTGAAACTCACTACATGTTCTATATTGGTGCGTTTTCACACACCTAGTCGCCTATTGAAGTCAATGAGTGCGTGAAAACCACGGACAGCGCATGTGCTGTCCATGTTTCACGCATCACTTACATTGAAAAAAAAAAAAAAGAAGTGCTTGCAAGTGCGTGAAAAACACATACCACATGCAAAGAAGACTTGCAAAACGCAACGCACACGGTCATATTCACTCGCGTCAATCTGTTGCGCTTTTGGGAATGTAGCCTAAAGAAAGACCATTTTTAGGTCAGACATGGAGGTTGGGACCAGTGACCAACTTTTTTGGACTTTAGTACAATCGTAACTTATTACAAACATTATTCAGTTTACAAAACTTCCGCTCTACCATACTTGTTGGTTTACTTAGCAAGAATTGCAATGCCACATTGATGATTTTAAAAAATATCCAACTGCTATGTTCTGCTGAGGATTTCACACAGTCCATAGTCGAATATTATGAATGTACATCTTTTAATATATGATTTATGGGGCAGATTTTATTCTTAATCCCTTTTCCTTTTCATATAAACATCTCTTGGCTCCAACAAGCTTTCATTTACAATTTGTTATTCAGCCTGGAGAAGCATGCATTCCACCATGTACTTAACCAATAAAGGCTCCATTTCAATTAACCACTGTGTAACATGATCATTAAATGACTGTGTAAACAAACAGAGGCTAAAATGAAAGCTTGTGCTATTCCCCATATGTTTGGCAAGAATCCCTTCAGGGAAATGTAGACCTGAGGTGTAGTGTACGCTGCATACTGTATAAAGTAGGTCTTAGAAAACTTGTGGATCATAAAGACACAAAAGTCTTTTGACAAAGAAGAAATAGGAGCTAGAATGTTGCCAGTTCTGACCACAGGAACCAGGATTCCTCATTCTTCACATACAGTAGGTGACATGGATTTTTATTAGAAAATAAAAAAGTTTGTAAAAAAAAAAAAGGTAAAGTGACAATTTTTTGTATGACATGTCTATAAACTTCACAATATAATACTTAATGAATAACATAAGTGATAAATCACTATGCAGAGGTAAAAGCTACATAAAATATGCATACTTTTAATATAGGACATTCAATGTGCAGTCGCGATCATACATAATACGTGAAAGCTATAGCTACAAGGTAGATTTTGACAGTAAGGAAACCAGTGATTATATCTCTCCTATAACAATAGCAATTTTAACTTTAATGATAAAATCACCATTGCTCCAAGTTAAAGGGGTTTTCCGAGTTAAAACTTTTATGTGTTAGTGCTTTTAACTTGGGAATGTGCTTATATTTGTAATGTACCTACTTAGTTTCAAAATTTGCCCCATTTCTTAATGCTGCCGTGGGGCACATGACTGGTGACGTCACTCTCTGCCCGTTGTGTTTATCAACCGTATACCTGTTATGCGGTCAAATTATTCAAATTTTCTTCCTGGTATACGACACGTCACTTGTGTGGGCTGTCCTGTTATACAGCCAGGAACGCGCATGCATCCCTTTATACGACTTTAGGGCCAGTGAAGGAATAGTTTGTATGAATAATCTAAAATATGTGGAAGTAAGTGGAAAGCGCAAGTTTTATGGTACGCTTTAGAGGCTATACCAACATATAAGTGCAGGGAATGCAATAATCTAAATTATGTGTAGGTTTCCCTAAATTCTTAGAATTACAGAACAGACAGACAACAGTTAACAAGAAACATCATGTGTTTTAGACACATAACTAAACATTAGCAGCTTTTACCAGGGACCTCAGCATGTCAGGGTATTCTTGGGCTAACCTGATGAAAATTTGTCAAACATTGGATACTTAGCCTAAACAAACAGAAATTTTGTCTAAAAAAATAAGTATTTTTGGGTTGCAGTTATTATATATACTATTATATTATATAGTTATATATATTATTATATATACTAGTTTTGAATTTACTAAAATTTGAACATTTAAACCTTGTTGGGTCGTTTTTGACGGTTCTTTCCCTTGAAGCTACAGATTGATTTTACTTCAATATTCATCTGTATCTATATTGAAGTGAAATACCAAACCGGGCCTTCGTTTGATTTGGCAAAGCTTCAGGGCTACTGGTTTACTTCAATTCATAGTTTTTACTCCTTCAATTTAGATATTATCAGTGCATTATCAAGGGTTTAACTAAAGCAAGATCACATGTATATATTTATTTTCATATTTTATATATGATTTATCAAAGAGCTAAACCTTGATGATCTATAGCAGTGGGGCTGTGTAGAGAATACTATAGATAAATATGAAAATACATTGAAATAAGAAGGGACTAGTTGGAAAAACATACAGATCTGGTCCTGACAGTAATGATGGATGGCTAGTCTACTATACTTTGTATAGCTGTAATATTTGCAGTTCTTATAATCTCAGTCTTAAAAACATTGCTGTACTAATTTTCTCCTTTGAAAATTTATATATTTTTGGCCAGCCTGCCATGTAGTAACATGATGTATGGTCATACACAAACCCCAGGAACAATCCTTATGTTTGTACAGTATAGGTACAAGAGGAAGTCTAGGTGGTGAATACCGGCAGAGGATAAAATGCAGAACACGTTACTTCAGAATAAAAAGAGCAATAAAACAGTCCTGTACAGTTACTGCCAGCGACAGCTGTTCTAGTTATTTCACCTAAGTTAATGAAACCATAGAAACCATCTCCAGCGCTCACATTACCTCTAATTACATGTACTTAAAAATATTAATTAACCGATATGTTATTGGATAATCTAGAGCAAATATCCATGGGACCTACAAATGAGTGTTGCAAAATTGTTCAAATATTGAAATTTGACTCAAATAATAATGCACATTTAGGTTAAAATTGAATAAACACATTTCACATCCCAAGGGACAAGATTCTAGGGTTTAGCCATGACAAGACTTGAGATCCTGTTGGTTCCTGTAGCTGTTGGCACCACTAAAGATTTTTTTTTAATATTTCTAATAAAAATCCAATTAGTAAAGCAGTGATGATAAAACATGGTTTGAGTCTTGCCATCCTTGCCCTTTTTTGCAACTATTGCCTCGAGCTGAAGAACTCCGCAATCTAAGAAAGACTAGTAGCTAGGCAATCACCTCCTAACAACCCCACATAAACCTGGAGCTGTTGGCCATGTCTCCCTAGCAACCAGTGTGTTTTAGATTACTCAGACGTCCAGAACAAAGCTAGTTTGGCACTTTGTTGACAACATAGAAGGGGGAAAGCAACTTAGCAATAGCCATACCCCATCTCTGGCATTGAGTAATGGTGGGTCAAGAATCTTAATTGCACAACATAAGAGATTGTGGATTGTACACAATATGGCTGCCTTTTTTGCGTGTAGAAAACTGGTGCTTTTAGTCAAGTGAATTCAGCAGCACATGGCTCATGTTGTTGCAATGTTTCTGTGTACATAAACCATAATCCTTCTTAAAATAGTCCATAGTTTGCACGTGCCTTATAGAAAACAAAGTGTATTTGCATTGCAGAATGTCCTTCCAAAGCAATGTCAATGATAGTATTTTATTATAATCTATTTATTACTATTGTTGAAATAGTCCAAATCATATGCGATCAATCCTGGTAACAATCACAATGGTCAACCAGGGGCGTAGCTTGAAGCTTCTGGGCCCCAATGCAAAATCTGTAACGGGGCCCCCACCTACCATGCGCCATTTATAATACTGGTTTCTTATGAGGCAGATAACCATTTGGGCCCCTATTGTACCAGGGCCTGCGTGCGACTGCTACCTCTGAAACTCCTATAGCTACACCCCTGGTCAAACCCCATTGTTAAATCCCAGGTCATGTTTTAAGAAACTATTGGTGAGTAATTTTATTTACAGATTAAAAGGGGTTTTCTGGAGAAAGAAAATTGATGGCCTATCCCATGGGTGCTGCGGCCCCTTCAAAACAGCTGATCAGCGGGAGTGCCGAGAGTCGGACCCCCACTGATTAGATATTGATGACCTAACAGGATATGCCAAAATTTTCTCTCTCTCTGGACAACACCTTTAACCATTCTTAAAACCTGGCTACAGTCAACATCTAAAAATTCAGATGCGACTGCAGTTAAGTCCAGGATACCTTCCTTCCCACAGATCCACAAATAGGCAGCCCTGCTTATTTATTTTGTTGCCTTTTGAAGCAGCCTTAGGTTCAAGCCTCAGCATGTCCAGAACTACCTTTTTCACTCTCTGAATTACTTACAATAGAGTAAAGGGGCAATCCTTGCTCAGCCTTACCTTTCGAGAAGCCACCAAGCAAAGGCACCCAAACCGTTAATAAGTAGGGCTATGGACAGATCGCCGGACAAAACTCAGATTTTATCTTGGCTGGAATATTTCTCTATAGTAGATATCCTCCAATAAGAGCTCCAGCCGAAGCATAAAACAATTCTAACATAAAACCGTCCTTTTAATACTAATATGTACAGAATTATTTGTATCCAGTGTTTATTTTTTTTCATTCTTTTCTTTTACTTTTTTAATGTACCAGAATTGAATATGTCATTTAATGCATACATCTACTTTCTCCAAATTTCCATTTTTATTGGCTGCTGTGTCAATGCAATTTGTAGTTCAATGTCCTTTCAATGAGTTTGTTTTCTCGTTCCAATTTCCAGGAGTAACATACAATAAGTAGCCTGTGGGTAAAAGACTGTTTCCAGGTAAGTGACCTAGTAAAACCATTTATTCATCCATAATGGTGAAATACAAGATACATTCACAGAATTTTAGTTCGTAATCACATTTATTGGAATCTATATACCAAAGCTTCACTTCAAGCCTCAACAGCTGACAGATGAGCTGACATAGACAATTAATATAGTAGAGTACAACAGTTGAACATGTCCTTCTCCTTGGGCGCTATGCAAATTCTGTATCCTATTCATGAGCCAGCAACTCTGACAAACAGTTTACAAGAGGCTGCTTTGCAAAAGACACCACACCGCGCTTGGATTTCATCAAACTGACCCTCAGGTTTTCAAGACCAACACATCAACAGAAGACTGCAATGCCAGCACGTTTTACAATGATGAATGAGTGAATGCAAAGGCAGACAGCTTGTAAGCAAAGTTTTTCAGACAAAGGTAATTTGAGAAGATAAAAGAGAAAAAACGATTTGTAAAAAGAGGCTTGTGCTCCGAAGATAGATCAGAGAGATACGGAGGCAGAAAGCTTAATACAATCCAGGAAGTGGCACAACACTGTTTCTTTTATGAAATATGATATGGCAGGTAAACACAAAGCATATGGTTAAACTTGAAGAAAAGCTGATAGTCTGCTCACAGAGGTCATTCTAATTACTCTTTTCTCCAACCAAAGTAAATAATATAACCCATTGTTTGCGGTTAATCAACTCTGTATCATAAAAAACATTCATCATTTTATAAGAGTGTCTTTGCCGGGCACATGGGTCAGGGAAAAAAAAATGATTTACTATAAATAAAGCAAAAATTACTTACAATATTGTACAAGACACAAAAGCAACGTTGTGGAGTTTAATCAAACCGTTCCTGCTGCGTTGCAAATTAACATACAGAACCGGAGTCAGCCTAG